>NC_138771.1:276740577-276783077 GCF_965119305.1 Pelophylax lessonae
GCGTTATTTTCCGCCCGCCGTTCTTTGAATACCAATTTCAGACTTAAAAATTCACCGGTTCGCAAAATCCCGCCGAAACGCCAATTCGCCGTACTATGATCAGGCCCTATGTCTGGATAGTGGCAGTCAGTGAACATGGAAGGTAAAGCAGCACCAGTAATGCTGAAGAAGCTTTTGCACTTGATAATTAAAATTTAAATAAACCCGAAAAATTAGTATTTACTACCTTTTGGACTTTTAATTTTGCCCCATTAAAGGAGTTTTGTTATATCTGTCCAATAAGTGCAATTAGTCCTCTGGTTCTTTTCTTGGACCACAGAACAATCAGTCTCTATGGCTGGCCATACATTATACAATTTTCTTATTCATTTTTTTTTAGATTTACCTTCAACTATGTAGTGCAAGGGCCTGCCAGATTGCATACAAATTTAAAGTGTTTAGGTTTGACCTCATATTATATGGTTTTGGTAAATCTAAAGGAAAATTGTACAAGAACATTATATAATGTATGACCAGCCTTAGTTGTAGAAAATAGGCCTGGGAGGGTTTAGAGTAGTCTAGCAAAATACTATTCAAAGACCAACTTGCGATACCCTTTTTTGTATTTTAAAAAATGCGTGTGTTATTCTGATCTGCTCAGATATGTAATTTTTTACTTTTTCTGTATAAATGAAACAAGTTTCTAATTGTATCCCTTGTGTATTGAGTCTGAGGTACCGAAAAAGTCAAAATGTTTCCCCTTTTGGAGACTGTTAGGGAGAACTGTCTCCTTTCCCATTTTTGTAGTTGCTATTTGGATGATGGTAACTCCAATTGGTATTCCATTTTAGGCTAGTTTTTAGCATTTAAAATGTAAGTTTAATGGACCTGTGCACTCTGGCAAGATGCCCAGTTTTCTAAGTTACATTGATTTATTAAATCATTAATAGGAGCATAATGCATAAGGCATGTTCATTTTATTATTCTTTAATAATGTATTGAGAAGTTACATTTAAATGTAGTTTAATTCAGCTATAACATGTTACAAAATATGGTGCATTTCTTTATATTTCACTAGGTGAATGTTTAGTTCCAAACTCTGAATTGTGATGTTTTCTGCAAGGTATTAAAGTAACTTACTATATATATATATATATATATATATATATATATATATATATATATATATATTTACATGCAGTATGTGTGTGTATATATATATATATATATATTTATTTTTAAGGCTTCATGTACACGGGACGTTTTAAAACCTCTCCTGAACGCTGGAACTTGACAGCTAGTAACCAATGGTTAAAAACATCCGTTTTGCGGTGTTTACATGCCACAATTATGCGCATTTATCGGTGTTTGCGTTTAGGAGCGTTTTAACATTGTAAAATGGTCAGAAATGTATCCCCATTGAAAACACCTATAAAGGAAAAGCTTATAAACAGGAGTTACCGTGTTTAGACGTTTTTGCACGCTGTTACAAGCATTTGGCATTTCAAATGCCAATAAACTTTCATCTGAATGCATCTTTTTTGCTTTCAAAAAACTCAACTGCCTCTAAACGACTATAAACGACTCAGTGTTCAGGGGCTGCTGAAAAAATGCCCAACCACTCCTAAACATCCAAGCAGTAACATCAGCAGCAGTGTACATGAGGCCTATTAGATAGGTGATTTTTTTTACTAAATAAAATTTTCCTTGCTTTTTAGGGTAGCCATAGATAGCCATAGACATAGCCTTATGTGAATCCACTTTGCTCAACCAATTTTGAAGTGCTTCTAAAAAACAGAAATTTTCACACAGCCAGATTATTCATCATTCTCTAAAATCTATTTTTGACCTATAAATTGCCATTACTTTGCCTATAGTAAAAAACAGAAAGGTTTATGGCATTTCGGTTTTCCTGATCTTCTAACCTGTATGCCATATTTCTTTAATCCAGTCAAAAATTGTTCATTTCATCTTTTAACCCTTTTATTATGTTGTGTATGGGTGTCTAGTCTTCTTTCTGTGTCTTCTACCCTTGTTAAAAACTGGCCCAAATCTCTAAGAATTGTTGCTATGTCAGTTTTTAAAGAGTTTTCTAGTTTTGCGAACATGTTCGCCATTTCTCTCTTGACTGGCTAAATATACTTGTCTCTCCCGATAGCCTGATTTTTCCACTTTTGCCATTTCCTGTTCCCTGTTTCGCCCGGAGATCCCGGCTGTTTGTCCATTGTCATCCTATTCCAAAACAATATGGTGATACCACCTTTCGCCTGCGCTTAGAATCCAAGCTCCCCGACCACACTTCCCACACGACTCACATATGGCGTCTCGGATGGCTAGAGTCTTGCTGCCCTAAAAGGACTGGGGTAGTCCAACAGTACTACAGGCAAAAAGAAACAAAAAAAGGGCGCACCGACCTAGCGCATTAGCCTCAATAATATGGCTTTATTGGTACAACATATAAAATGCTGGTGGCTCTGAGGAAGAGGCTAAGCCTCAAAACGCATCAGCCGTCATCTTAACAGGACTATGGACTAACACATGGACTATTTCTGACACTGGAGCGATTGAGCTTGATATGATTATTTCCTACCTTTGTTTGTGAGTAGCCATTTTATATGTTGTACCAATAAAGCCATATTATTGAGGATAATGCGCTAGGTCGGTGCGCCCTTTTTTGTTTCTTTTTGCCCATTGTCGTCCTATCACTGCTCTCTTCTTGTGACATACATTTTTTTTATTGATTCTGGGCTTGCACTTGTTTTAGGCGATTTTACCACTCCACCTCCTCTAACTGTTTAACCAATCATCTTTATTTACCTTTTATGTCCTTTTATTCTGACTTATGCCCTTTTGGTGTACTTTTCCCTCTTTTTTCTTCCTTCTCTTTTTTCTCCTCTTTCCTCTCCCTCTACTCCCCTGGGCTACCTACTATGTGCAGGAAAGCCTCTCCTCTCATGTTATTTATGCGGTCTTGTGTAAGTACATATGAAGAGGGCGAATGACACGGAGAGGGAAGGCAGCAGCCAGTCTATAGTTGGTAAAAAGCAATGGACATAGTCTACAGTTTATGAGTGATCATTGGAAAGACTAAAGCATAGGGAATCACCGCTCCTGGCAGTTCGGGGGCAGATGATGATTCACTTTTCAATGTCCTGGAGATCTCCTGCTTTTTTTCTCACCCAGTTGTACTTTGTACTTTTTGCTATTCAATAGCTCCTCTTGATGTAAAAGGTCCTCTCGGTCTTGAATCCCCACCTTGGGATCAGTTTTTTTCAGGATCTGCTGGGGCTACCACTTTTTTCTGTATATGTCACTTTGTTGGATCACTCTAGCTCTGCTCAGCCTCCAACTTGCCTCTTGCATTGCCTGCCCAGGCCTCCTGGCCCTCTCTAGACCACCGGGTCTCACAGGTCCCGCTGACTGAGCTCCTCTGTGCTCCTCTGAGTCCCGCTGACCACTGCTGAATACGGCCAATGTTCCCTCTGCTCCAGGACCACTTCCGGCATCACTCGTTCCCTCAAGCCAGTGGGATTTGGGGCTCCACGGGAGCTTCCGCTCCACTCATCGCCCCCGCCTTTCCACCATCGAGACCGGGAGCAACCAACCCAGCTCGCCGACCAACACCTTTCCCACGCGTCAGGTCCACGAGACCTCCAACCCAATGCCAAGTCCATGGGCAGGCACACAACCAAAGAGCAAACTGAGTTCAAGAGATCCTAATTCCTCTAGCTGTTAATTAGACTCAGAAAAAAAATAAAGTAACAAATATACAGTTTTCATTTATAGGATTTAAAGTGGTATCTTCTGTCATAAACCCTTCTCCCTGCCTGTCAGCATTTGTGTACGCTGAGCCGCGAATGCACAGATGAGCGTACATTTACAGCACTTATCTGTGCTGTGATAATGTGACTCCCATGTCTCTCTGTCTATCTATCTATCTATCTATCTATCTATCTATCTATCTATCTATCTATCTATCTATCTATCTATCTATCTATCTATCTATCTATCTATCTATCTATCTATCTATCTATCTATCTATCTATCTATCTATCTATCTATCTATCTATCTATCTATCTATCTATCTATCTATCTATCTATCTATCTGTCTGTCTGTCTGTCTGTCTGTCTGTCTGTCTGTCTGTCTGTCTGTCTGTCTGTCTGTCTGTCTGTCTGTCTGTCTGTCTGTCTGTCTGTCTATCTGTCTGTCTGTCTGTCTGTCTGTCTGTCTGTCTGTCTGTCTGTCTGTCTGTCTGTCTGTCTGTGTCTGTCTGTCTGTCTGACGTAATGACTGGTTCTGTTTAGCCAGCTTTACCTTACAATGTTTTAATGAAACCTACATATTGTTATCCTAGGATTCATGCTTTTATACTGTCTCTTTATTCTAAGACATTGTAACACAATGTATTTATTAACTAGATTACTTGATTTTTCAGACATCTGTTAAGGATTTACCAGTGATGTCAACATTTAAGGATGCATTGACCCAAATAGCATGAATAGTCCAATTGCTCTTTATTTTGATACTGGGATGTGAAATAAATGTTCAAACAGTTATTTGGCATAACTTTTATCAGAAAAATGCATTGATTACACATTTTGTTTTAATTTATAGTACTTGTATTATACCATCATATAAAATAAAATTATGGTTTATCATGTAGAAGTTTTTAAGCTGTTTGCAAAACTGGTCTCTTGCTTCTGAGTTTTTTCTGTTATTTTCACGAAAGTATTTATTGCTGCATTACACAAAGCAGTAAGGCTACATTCACACTGGCTATTTAGACCTTGTGAATTAGAACAGCAGGAATCTTCTTCTGAGTGGCTAGGTGTGGCTGCTGACCTCATTCACTATAATGAAAGGCCGCCAGTGGCTATTTGCTGCTGTCTGCACAGCCAGTGATTACATGCAGTGATCTCTGCTGGATGCCACCAAATTTCATCCAGCAGCTATTAATGCAAGTTATCGCCGGCTGTGTAGAGAGCCACTTAGGCCTCATACACACCGGGCGTTTGAAAAAACGAGCTGCATAGCCAGTTCTGACGCCAAGAAAAAACAGCTTTAAAAACGTGCTTTTAGATAATTTTTAGATTTTGTATTGACGCTAATGCACTTTTTAGCCACGTTTAGCAGCGTTAGCATTTAGCAGCCTTTCTCTGCCCTCTTCTATTTTCCAACCTCAAATCCAACTATTACAGCTTAAAAATGTCTGACGTGGCCAAACGCTGTATGCGGCCTTTAGCAGCCCTTAGCAGCATCAGCTGTTTTTACAGCATAACACTGCTGCTCCAGAACGCACTGGCCCTGGATTTTTTTACAGCCTAAAAACGCCAATGCCATTTACAGCTCATAAAAGCCTGTGTGTGTATGAGGCCGTAGAATAACATGGAGGGGCGTTTTTAAGCTGCAAAAAAAAAAAAACGTCTGACGCCTCCTTAAAGCAGCTGTAAAAATGCCCTGTGTGCATTAGGCCTAAAGCAGGGTACACACCAGTAGAAAATCTGTCAAAAATTCCCGCCCGATGTGAAATCGTCCGATTTTCGCCTAGTGTATACACAACTTTCAGCAGCCGATGCTGACATTTTCAAAGAAAAAAAGCGGAGGGACAAACACCAAAAAATTTTTCGTCCGTCCCCAGACGACCGATTTTCATTTAATGTGTATGCAGTACGTCCGTGAAAAATCGGATACGAAAGACCACGCATGATCTGAAGTTGCTGACAACCCAGAAGTCTAGGAACAAATGTGCCAAAAAAAAAGAAAAATCGGACGAGAAATTTTGTGAACATTTATGCACTGTCGACTAAAAACGTTAATGAACGCTGAGAAGACAGAGAAAAATCGGAGGATATTTCGTCCGATTTTCGTCAAGTGTGTACGGCCCTTAAGAGCTGCAGCTGCCGGTATAACATTAAAAAACCCTACCTCGTGAAAATTCCCTACCCTCGTCACTTCCTGTGCACATACGTCATGGAACAGCTGAGCAGCTTACCACTGCGCATGCTCACAGCTCCGGAGGGTAGCACCTACGTCATGGAACAGCTGAGCAGATTACCAGTGTGCATGCTCAGAGCTCCGGAGGGTAGCACCTACGTCATGGAACAGCTGAGCAGCTTACCAGTGTGCATGCTCACAGCTCCGGAGGGTAGCACCTACGTCATGGAACAGCTGAGCAGCTTACCAGTGTGCATGCTCAGAGCTCCGGAGGGTAGGGAATTTTCATGGGGTAGTGTTTTGTAACGTTACACCGCATCAGCTGTTGCCGTGGGTACATAAAATCATCTCCGCTCCTACCCCTGTGACTTCCCTGATCTCGGCTACTAAATGTAAAAGCGGCGGGTGTATGAAAATATAAATCATGGAGATTTCGGCTCCGTGATTTATATTTTCATAGACCCACCGCCACTTTTACATTTAGGAGCCAAGATCAGGGAAGTCACAGGGGTTGCAGCGGAGATGATTTCATGTTGCAGCGGAAATTATTTTTATGTACCCGCGGCAACAGCTGATGCGGTGTAACATTAAAAAACCCTACCGCGTGAAAATTCCCTACCCTCCGGAGCTGTGAGCATGCGCACTGGTAAGCTGCTCAGCTGTTCCATGACGCAGGTGCACCGGAAGTGACGAGGGTAGGGAATTTTCATGGGTAGGGTTTTTTCATGGAACACCGGCAACCTGACGTTATAGTGAACGGGGCCGGCAGCCGCGGTTCTCCTTTTTTAGCAGCAGCAGGAATCAGAAGGTAGGGCTAAATTGCCAGTGTGAATGTAGCCTTAGCGCCGGTTATCACTACTTTCAGGGGCGACCTCCGAGATCGCGGTGCGAGCAGCGCGCCGCGACCTCGGAGCGGCCGCCACAGACTTCATAACATTGAAGTCTATGGCGGTCGCCTCCTGGTCGCCCCAAAGAAGCTCCGGACCCTTTTTCTAGGTCGGAGCGACTTGTGTCGCTCCTATTAGAACGGGTCCGTAGCTTCCCTATGGGAGGCGACCTGTGGCGACCTGTGAGGCGACCAGGTCGCCTCACAGGTCGCCCTAGTGTGAACCGGGGCTTACTGCTCATTCTATCATCAGATCATAACAATTTGTATCTTCTTCAGTGGGATAAAAAGTATCAGTCTTGCCACCCAGAGTGCACTTGCTGGAGGTTAAAGAAGAAAACAAAAGATACAAATAACTGAGAAAATCACTTGACTTGTTCTGGAGGAAAAAAAATATATATATGTATGTATGATGAAGGATATTAGGAACTTAGTATTTAGATATATACATATAAATTGTGCATAGTACAGTGCCTCTTTAATAAATGACACTCTTCTAGAAAATGTTATACTATATTTAAAGTATAACTAAAGACAAAACATTTTTTTTTTTAGTTTTGGAGTAGAGAGAGATTAGAACACCAGTCAGTTTGTATTGCTGCCTGTGCCCCCAGTAAGGAGAATCACCCTCTCTATTTGTTCTATTTACCATTATCATTGAAAGTGAAATTAAAAGAGAATCCCAAACTTTTCGTTGTCCCCAAAAAAGTAAAAGAAGAGAAATCTTCCAATGCGGATACTAGTTCTGGTGACCTGGGGGTCCCCAAGAAGTTCCCTTAATTTGCATGGATTTCCTCTCCTGTTTGGCTATGGGACAGGAAGGTAGGGAGATCACCGCATTGGGACACAGATGGTGAAAAATAAATCTGACGTGGGTTATAACCCTCCCTTACTCTATCCAACATTTGAATAAAAAAAGTTTTGCCTATAGTTTTTTCTTTAAAAGCTCTTGTATAACAATGTAAACAGGTTCCACATTACTAAGTGATGAACAGGCCTCATAAAGTAAAAAGCAAAGAAACTTCTTTTGTCCTCCATGACTGAGCCAATTCATTTTTCATTGGTATCTCATACACTTCCCCACCGCACTTCCCAGAGGAAGGGTTTTCAGGAACACAGTCAGTGCTGTTAATCTAGAAAGCAGTGGGCAGGACAAGGTGTGGTCAGGTGAAGACTGACAGACTATAGGCTTGTAAATCAGAAGTGTTAATGAAATAAAGTTACAACTCTACTCTGAATTCAGGAGCAGTGCAGCATAGTTATCACACCATCAGAGAAAGCTGCAGTAGGTGGACTTACAGTGATTGTAAACAATCACCTTGTAAAACAACCCATTCAATTTAAAATCAAAATAAAAGGCAAAACATCTGTGTATGGATATAAATAAATATTATAAATAAATGTTTTCTCCTTTCTTATGAGTGATCACATTCCCTCTGTTGCATAAGAGCTGGGAGGAGGAGGAGGAGAAGCAGCAGCAGCACACTGAGCTTCACAGTGAAGGGGGGGGGGGCATGTCAGGACAAGTCTAAATATAGGAGGAGACCAGGCTGAGTATCCCGGCACAGCTAGAGAACTGACCAAGCTGTGCTTTCCTGCTTAGTGTGGTGAGTTTTTAATAGGAAGGGATTGGCAGAAATACCAGAGATTTCACACAAAGGAAGCTTTACAAAGAGAACAGGATATGTTTTCATACAAGTAAATGGTACAGTAGGCTCATATCAGGAATATGAAATGCTGTGGTAACAAATGCTTTAATTGGCAGGAACAATAGGTATTTGTGGGACTTTGATTAGAGACTATAAGTAACTCTAAGTGCAGATGTATTTATAATCAAGTGTTGCAGCACATATTTTTTGGATGGGGGCCATAGCTCTACTTTAAAGTAATTGTAAAGTCACATATATAATATTATGATAATACATATATTAATTACTTGTATCCCCTCTGTTTTTGGAACATATTAAGTACAGTATGTAAGTTTTTTTTTTTTAATTATAAAGCTCAAAAGTGCTGCTGTGTGGTCACGTGTCCTCCCTCCACTCTCTTGGAGAGGGAGGACATGTGACCACACAGCAGCGACGGGCAAAGAAGGTATTTAGCTTTATAATTTTACAAAAACCCATACTGTACTTAATATGTACTTAATATGTTCCTAAAACAGAGGGGGTACAGTTCATTAATATGTGTTACTTTACAGCCACAAGACTACAGACTACAGAAATGACAGAAATGACAGGGAGAGGGGGAGGGGATTTGCAAAGACTCTAAGTACACAGCGGGATGACAAAGGCACGTAAACTGATCACACTATCATGGAGCAAGGCAGTGGTTGTCTTGGAGGTGTGTTTGGGGTCATTATCATGTCATTATCATGTTGGAATACTGCCCTGGGGTCCAGTCTCCAAAGGGAGGGGATCATGTTCTGCTTCAGTATGTCACAGTAAATGCTTACCAGTACCAGTGCCTTGCTATAGAAGCTGAGGGTAAAGGTAATGGACTGACCAAGCATGTCTCCAGACCTAAACCCTATTGAGCATCTGTGGGGCATCCTCAAATGGAAGGTGGAGGAGCCTCAGCTGCCCTTCACAGTGAGTAAATGGGAGGTGCTCTGTGCTGGGCTACTTCCTGGTTATTCACGGACATTCATTCATTCAGAAAAGGACATATTTACTGGCCCCATCTGGAAACATCCCCACAGCAACCAGCGGAAGGGACGAGAAGCCGCCATCACTTGGGGGGAGGGGGGCACAGGGGGGCCCAGGAATCAGGGGGAATCTGCACCGCATGGGGTGATTAGGGTGTGCCCAGGCACACCCCCTGAGCACACCTATGGTACCACTCTAGGTCTGATTGATAGAAATCGATGGAGTAAGGCTGGCCATACATTATACAATTTTCTTTTTACCTTCAACTATGTAATGCAAGGGCCTGCCTGACTGCATACAAATTGAAAGTGTTTAAGTTTGACCTTATAATATATAGCTTTGGCAAATCTACAGGAAAATTGTACAAGGCAATTTTATATTGTATGACCAGCCTTCGTTTGTTGCCCAAAGCAAGTAATCAGGTTTGATGTTTAATGTTATTGCACAATTAAACACGAATTAGGATTGGTCACGGGGCATCAGCTTAATTTTCATGCCCATTTAATTACTTTGGGAACTATCTCCACTTTTTTGCCCGTTTAGTTTTATAAATCAGACCCAGTGTGTGGATTATAACAGGTATGGGTAAAGGGGAGTGATGTCTGAGGCTGTCTCTAGACAGCAATGTTGTAGGCACAGTATATTTTTCAGCTATGTATGAAATGAAACATGTACAGATTCTGAACATGCAAAGATTGGAGGCACGTTCTTGTTGTTGTTCTCTTAGCACTGACCATACTACTGTTTTACTTTATAAATTTCCTTTTGATACATCTATATGAATATCTCGTCTTTCAACCAGCTGCAGTGCGATGGAAGATACAATGGTGTACATTTTGTTTCTGTTATACTACTGGTATTGGTTTTACACAATATACTGTGTAAAGGGACTGTTTTGCTTTCTGGATGTTTGAGGGACTCTATACTGTTTTAATCTTTTGTTAAGTACCGATACAATTCATAGCCTTGGGGTGAAATCAGTTACTAAGCAAAATGGCATATTTTAATTGGCATCAGTAATTTCTAAAGATATTTAATTGCCTCCCAGGGGTACTGCCAGGGAAAGCTTGAGAAAACTGGGAACGTTCAGGCACAAATTATACGTAGTTTACTCAGTACTGTAAAGGAGATATTTAATGACATATAATGATTATAAAAATGGGTTTAGTATTTTAGTAATAAAACTAATGGATTATTGAGTTTAAAAAATAGCTGTAGCCAACTAAAAAGTTTGTTTTTTAATGTACACAAGCCAAGAGTTACATAGGGTATTCCCTAATGTGAGCAAAAAACAATAAAAACAGGTTTAGTACTGCCAGTGACACACCTCCATCCCTAAATGTACATGCAAAGAAAAAAAGGATATAGCCTGGGGACTTTAAATGAGGTGTACACAAATGGTCAATTGTAATGGGGTAGATATAGTAGCAAATTTATTAAAGCGGAGTTCTGGCCACAAAATCGACATAATCGATTTTGTGGCCATCCGCTGGCTTTTCGGCACCTGGAAAGGAAATGGATAGTTAAGATTTTTTTTTTTTTTTTTTACTTACCTTGTATTGTAGAAAAATCTACTCACCTTTCCTCCACTTCCTCCCTCGGCGGCCGCGGCCCACGCCGCCACTTCTGGTTTGCAATGATTCCTGGGAGCTGAACGTCATCACTCCCAGGAATCAATGCGCCGGCGCCTGCCCCACTCGTCACTTCCGGTGCGGCGCCGCATGTCCAGAAGCTGTGGAGGAATGCGGCGCCGCACCGGAAGTGACGAGTGGGGCCGGTGCCGGTGCATTCTGGGAGAAGAGTGCACGGAAGAGGACGCAGAAGAGGATCGCGCTGGCTTCAGCTGCCCACATCCGAGATGGCAACGCTGGAGAAGAAATTTTAAAGGTGAGTATTTCTTCTTGCAGGTAAGTGCGAACCGGGACAGATCAGAGGCTATCCATTGTGGAATGTACTAGCCCTGACTGTCCCGGGGGTATTTTTATTGAAAAAATTTTTTCATGGCCCGAACTCCGCTTTAAGTATAATGTGAGCAACAAAGTGGGATATAAAGCGCTACCCCCAGCCATTCCCTAATGTGACCCTTTCAGCACAGGGTCACATGTACACTCACCTCACCTGCTAAAAGAGAAGGAAATATACACACTTTTAGGATGGCCTGTGTTCCAAAATGCAGTTGCTTTCCTGCTCACTGCTTCTTTCCTGCCGGTGAAAGTTTTCCTAGTTTCTGGGAGTGTGGTCATCCAAACCAGAGGGAGGAACCACTATTTGTGGCAGGAGAAACAGGTATTTGACCCATCTGACCAGTTAACTGTCAAATACTTGCAATGGCCAGGAAGCAGGACAATTTCAAAAGAGGTCCCAATGAAAAGGTAATTCTATTAGTTCTCCTTCTAACAGGCTCTTGGTGTACAAAAAAATGTCTACTGACAGGGTCACTTTAACATTACCACCAGCTAGTTCTGTTTCAGTGTGATATCTGACAGTGACTTCCATCAGATACAGGATCTTGAAACCAACCAACACGGTTCCTGAACATGTAATCACCATGATGGTGACTGCATGCTATTGTTTACGGCACTGGCAATGCTGAATTGCCATGGTGCCTCTCAAAGAAAAAAAAAAAAACATTGTGATAAATTTGACCTGGGCATGTAGGCACAAAATGGTCAATTAAATTTCATTTTTATTGGAATTCCAAAAGCATGCATGTATTATTTAAATTCGTATTAGGTCTTCATGCAGTACCATCTACAGTGCTGCCTAATCTTAAAAATACTTTCTGCCTCTATCCTGTTTTCTGGTATTGTGGACCACAATTAAATGAAATACTAATTTAAAATACATTTCTAGTACAGTTTATAACGAAGATTGGTTTTATTTCAGGAAACCTACGTAAGCCACTAAAATCCATGCACCGTAAAGTAACTTACATTGTTTGAAAGACACCAGAGAATTAACAAACCCGTGTGTCAATTTAGAGAGAAATTAAATAATTAATAATTAATTAAACAAGTAATGCTTTGCAGGTTCAAAGAGTCTCTCCACAATGGGCTTTCTGGTGCTTGAAGCAATAGAAGACAGACATTTGGCCAAAATCACAAGGGTAACCAAGCTCACACTGGGATTTTAGCTGGGTACATCTGCTTCAAAGGCAGCAAATTTTAGTGATTAATGTGCCTTTTTAATGAACATCTGAAACTGCAGAAAATCATTAAAATTCTATTAGAATTAAATATTGGTAACATGAAGCAAAACCGGAGCCTGAAAAAAAGCTGCTAACAAACACACACACATACACATGGAAACATTTCTGCCCTTAATTGCTGCCTTAAGCAAACTCTTAAAGTGTAACTCCACTTTCGTGAGGAAATAAAATAGCGACACAAATCATATTGTAATTTAATGTCTTTAAAAATGACCTTTCCTTTTCAATCAGCAGCTGTTGTAATTTTCTGAAAATGCAATGCAATATGGCTACCTGGAGTTGTTCTGTACACAGAATGTGTACTGATCACACCCCAGAAACATCATTTGCTTGTATGATTGGCTCACCAATTTCCCAGAAGTCTGCCTAAGATACAAGGCAGATTTTTGGCATCCCCTGCAACAAAAATTTCATTTTTTTGTGAGACACTCTCAAGAGATGCAGGCCCAGCAGCTTCCCTTAGAGCTCTGCAGCTGTCACAGCTGATAGATAATTATGAAACCACTCCCATTTGACCCACTCAGCACAGAGGCACAGTGGAACAAACAATGATTTCTTCAGAATAACAAAAGGTAGGAATCCGCAACAACGTTTAATAAAATCCTTGTAATGTGCATAGATCACCCAGAGGGGAATGTTTTTTTCTCAACAAAAGTGGAGTTACGCTTTAAATTACTTCCCAAGCCAAAAAAAACCAGTGCACCTTCCAAAAATTTGTAACTCATGTATGCAAAAAAAAAAAAGAAATTTGAAAAGATTATGTAGCCAGGTGCTTGGCTAAGAATAGAGAGTGAGAAAGGAGCTGGTTGCAGCTGTTCTCTGTGGCTGCTGCCCTGTGGTGTTGAACTGCTTAACAGCCTTATCAGCAAGGGGAGGGAGCTGATGAGCAGAAAGGGTTCAATAGACTGGGTCAGACAGCACTGCACTGTGGGAACTGTAGTCCAGAGGAGAGAGACTCTACTGTAATCAAGAGCTTTTGAACTGCATTTCCCAGGGGGAGATTTCCAGGAGGTTTGCATTTTCTCAGGCTGTAAAGGACACAGCCCGGAGAGTGCGAATTTCTATCCAGTGAGTATCACTATTGCTGCATAATAGCAGCCTGAGCAAGATCAGGAGTGCTAAGTCCAGATGTGAAAACAGCCAGAGTCACCTAGGTGCAGAGCAGAGAGTGGACTAATCGCTGTGGGTGACCGGACGATGAGCTACAATATCAATGGGACCAGAGAGCTACTGCTGTGGAGATTTATTATCTGCTGCTAGAGAGACTAAGCCCTTTAAGAACTGACTATACAGCCATCTCGCAGTCTTATTGCTGCCTGCAGAATTGGCTGGGACTACTCTCATGTGCACCAATGGTACAAATAGGCCCCAATGCTAGCCAGCTGAAGAGTTAGGACTAAAGACTGCCTATTTACAGCTGCTACACAGAGATCTTTACCTATTGCTTAAGCTAAGAAGGTACTTCTCAGGGGATACTGCACCATATGCTAGCCATTCTGCTAGAGTGCACTCTAGACTAGTTATAGTATTATCATTCACATTGCAGGTAATGTCTAAATGCACTGTTTGTTACTGACTTTGCTGATTTATGTGTTGATTTCAGTCGAGTGGTACAGAATTCTATTCTAAGTTACCTTGGCATAGTGATTATGCTATCTAACGTACTTTGTCTGAACCTACCTTCTGTGTGTTAATTTATGTTCAAACCACCATTTATTCTAACCCGTTTTAATACATTGAGTTCATTTAACATTAAATGTCTATTTCCTGCTGCTAATTCACAGGTGAATTAAAGGTATCTCATAAGCTTATGTGTTCTCATAAGCGCTTGCAGTAACTTTCATTTATTCAGGTGTGTCAGAGGGGCTGAAGGTGTTCTTGGAGTTGAGGTGCAGAACAGAGAACCCAAAGTATCAAGTCGCTCCTGCAGGGGTCGCGCTACTAAAAAAGCAATGACTCCTCAATCAAGCAACCTCAACTCCTCAGGCCAAACATGCAGACTTATATACATTTGTGTGCGAGGCCCCCTGCCATACAGAAATCTGGCAACAAGGCTTTTAGAATTGAATGGTGTTTTGAGTGGGACCTCTCCAAGAAGAAACAAACCTTTCTCATGACTCAGATTTCCAGTGATATTAGCACCAGATTCTCAGTGCATCTGAAGAGTAGTTATAATACACAACTGCTCTCATGAAAGGCAACTGGTTTGTAATTGCCACCTGAAGAAAAGAGGACCCTAGACTCCTTACCCATTTGGACCACCTCTGGGTGCCTCCACTTCATACCTATAAATCTCTTTATATATAGTATATATAGAATATACTTAGTATATAAAGCTAAAATTGCATTAGTATGAATAGTATACTTTTTTTTTTTTATGGGTTGGATTTCTGGTAAAATACAGATAGTGTTGAATTGATCTTCCTAAACTCTCAATTGTAAATGTAATATAAACCATAAGAGAAATGGCAAGAAAAAAGTAGCCAAGGGAATCCTGTTTGTGATTTTTTTGTTTTAATAAAGAGGCTATTTAGTGTTAATATGTTAAACATGGGAATTAGCAGACTTGAAGAAAAACAGCTCCAAGAAATTTGCAAAAAATTATGTTCACTTGGATGAAAAGAAATCAAAGAAGATGCTGTGTCCCATTTTTCTGACTGCATATGTTAATTAAAGAAAAGTCAAGTTTAGAATTATTATGAATGAGGTTCTAGGGGTCACACATATAAGATTGTCACTTGGACACTACAGATGAGCTCGGGCGTGTTCGAGTTGCTATGTGCCCGATCCTGCCAGGAAGTCGACACTGCACTCCACTGATCACAGGCAGGGAGACATTTCCGAATCTGTGCAGCTGCGGATCTGGAAATGTCTCACTGCCTGTGATTAGCGGAGTGCAGTGTCGGCCTCCTGGCCGGATCAGGCACGTACGAACTCGAACACACCCGAGATCATCCCTGTTGGACACTGTCCTCTAATGTCTATTGGCACCTTAAGTTTTAACCACTTTACCGCTGCTCACTAGAGCTCTACTGCGGCAAAGTGGTTCGATAACGTCTGGCGACGTAGACCTACGTCGCCAGACATTCCCCTCTCTTGGCGACTGTATTCAGTCACAGCGGGAGTCGGGCCAGGGGAGGAGCAGCGGCGATCGCTGCTGCTCTTCCCCGATCGTCGGGGAATCGAGTGAGGGCGGATCTCCTAAGTGACAGGTAGTGTCAGATTGCAGGGTTCAGCATAGCTGAACCTGCGATCTGTCACTGTGTCACTCAGTCACCTCCCCCCACACACGTCAGTAAGCACCAGGCATACATTAACCCCTCCCTCACCAATAAAAGTAACCCCTTCCCTGCTAGTGTCATTTTTACAGTAAGAGTGCATATTTTTAGCACTGATTACTGTAGTAATGTCACTGGTACCCCCAAAAGTGTTAAAAATGTCAGTCAAGGGTCCGATCTGTCCGCCGCAATGTCGCAGTCCCGCAAAAAAAAATCGCAGATCGCCGCCATTACTCGTTAAAAAAAAAACACCAAAAACGACAGAAATCTTTCCCTTAGTTAGTAATAACTTTTGCGCAAACCAATCAAAATACGCTTATTGCGATTTTTTTTAACCAAAAATATGTAGCAGAAAACAAATTGGCCTAAAATGATAAAAAAAATTTGATTTTTACATTTTTTTGGGGGGGAATTTCATATAAAAAAATGTGAAAAATATTGTTATTTTTTCAAAATTGTCGCTCTTTTTTTGTTTATAGCGCAAAAAGTAAAAGTCGCACAGGTGGTCAAATACCACTAAAAGAAAGCTCTATTTGTGGGATAAAAAGGACTTAAATTTCGTTTGGGTACGGCATTGCATGACTGCACAATTGTCAGTTAAAGTTGCACAGTGCCGAATCGCAAAAAGTGGCCCAGACGTAAGACAGCAAAATCCTCCGGTGGTAAAATGGTTAAGCTAGATGTAATATGCAGCTTTTTTGCCTTACATTTGTATTCAATTGTTTTAAAGATAATGGTATGATAAGCGGAAATTGTGTGATATATTGGTTACAATTGTAAAAAATTTTATTGATTTCTTGAAATTGTCTCAGGTTTAAACAGTGGGGTTGATGTACTAAAGGCAAATATACTGTGCACTTTCCAAAGTGCAGTTGCATTCTGCAAGTGCAGTTGCTCTGGGGCTTAGTAAAAAAAGGTAAAGATTTACTTTTTAAAGAATACCCAATCACATGCAAGGAAAATTTAAAAAATATGCATTTTTGCTTGCACATGATTGGAGAATGGAAGTCGGCAGAGCTTCTGGTCATTTTCTAAGCTCTGGAGAAACTGCTCCTGCAAAGTGCACAATCTATTTGCCATTAGTAAATCATCCCCAGCAGTGCCGGGACAAGGTCATCCAGTGCCCAGGGCAAGGATGCCAAACTGCGCCCCCCCCCCCTTCCCTTAGGGTTAGGGTAAAGGCGCCCCCCATTCCTGCAATAAACCATTGCGCCCAGGGCAACCGTCCCTTCTGCCTATCCCTTGTCCCGGCCCTGAACCCCAATACTCCAGTTTACAGAATAATACAATAAAACATCTAACTTTGGCTCCCATGGCCAAGAATTGGGGGAAATGTTTTTCTTGTCATTTAAAGTCATCGTTACTTTATTCTAAAAAATAAAAATGAGAGATTTTGTGATACATCAGGCTTTTCAATACTACTTTCCAAGCAACTTTAGAATTTAAAAGCAATCCCGTCCTATTACAGAACAAATAGAGGATTTTATTCCACCTTATTTTGCCTGCTAATGCATTACACTTTTCTGCCTACCTCCTCCATCACATTTGCTAAATCAAAAATATGGACAACATGATACATAGATCAATACATTAGAAGGCACTGCTCACATTGATTTACTAGCGCGCCATTTATATCTTTTACAGTACACAGAAAATTAGATTTTGGAAGGAATATAGTTAGAGGCAAACTTAATTTTAAGTAGTATTTGTGAAATGAAATTGTTAGATTGTCAGCATTTTGCTTTTGTAAAAATAAACACATTTAAACATTATGTTTATTTATTTATTTATTTATTTTTTAATATTTTAGTGGCATGTTTTGACCGAGACCATTTTTTTTTTTTTTTTTTTTATAGAAGGCTTTGGCAATAAAACCATCTTTACAAATTTCAAGCTGCTTGTCAATATATCGTGAAAGAAGGAAATATACTCTTGTTGGTGTCTCGACCTTGCCCTAAAAGCACTGCTGTTAAAATTTTTTTTATTTAGCCAAGTAATTCATGATAACATAAGACTATGAAACAATTGTAAGTCATAATACAGGTGTGTCTGGCATATTGGGCCACCCATTATGATACAGTCTTGAATCATATGGAGACATCTACAAGACATCATAGAGGTGTGTAGGTTTGGCACATTGTTGGAACATGAAAAGCAGCTCTGCGATACGCAAGAGTGATTTACAATCAGTGTTCATTAAGAGTGATAACCAAAACCATTTGGCAAAATAACCTTTCATGGTCAGTGCACATTCCACCTACTACCTACTTTCTGCGGCTTACTGTATAATTAGCAAAACCTATAAAATAGTAAGGCATTGCTTAGCAAATCATGCAGGAAAAAAATAATAAACTTTTCAAGGCACTAAGCCAAAAGTGCCCCTATTATGTTTTCAAATTAGCTAAACACATAAAGAGCCACAAATAAAATTACTCTTTCAGCCGGATGAGGAAAATTGCCTGAGAATTGACATTTTTGTGTATGCTGCTGCAAATAAAGAGTTGATTTACTAAAAGCGAATAAGCTGTTCATCTGGCAAAGGAAGTTGCACTTTGCAAGGGGATTTGCCCCAGAGCTTGATGAATGTGGTGAAATTTCACTGTGTAGAGAATACCCATCACGTGCAAGGAAAAAAAAGAAGTATAAAAAAAATTATTTTTGCTTACACATGATTTGATGAAGGACTTCAGCAGAACTTTAGCTCATTTACTAAGCTCTGGGGAAAATGGCCTTGCAAAATGCAACTACCCTTTTTCAGCACATATCAAACATTTGCCTACAATGGCACCTTATGGCGCTTTTCCACTGCATGGTACCGCATGGTACGTGTTAGAACGGTTTGGTACGGTTTGGTACAGCGGCGCTTTTCCACTACATGGTACGGCTCGGTACGGCTCGCTTAAACAGTACCACCTCAGTTGGGGTTCCAAGCAGGCCGTACCGATACCATATCCCACAATCCTTTGCATGCAGCATTGATTGTTTGTCACTACTAGCCACTGATTGGTCAGAGAATCGTTGTAATCCCACCCACTTACTACTTAGTGGAAAAGCATACCGAGCCGAGTAGAGCCTATACCAGTGATGGCGAACCTTGGCTCCCCAGATGTTTCAGAACTATATTTCCCATGATGCTCAACTACACTGCAGAGTGCATGAGCATCATGGGAAATGTAGTTCCAAAACATCAGGGGTGCCAAGGTTCGCATTCACTGGCCTATACAGTGCTGAAAGGTGCCGACTCGTACCACGCAGTGGAAAAGCAAACTGAGCCGAGCTCGGTCAAGCAGTGCCGAGTGGAGCCGAGCCGGTACTTGCAGTGGAAAAGTGCCATTACTGTACACAGTGTAATATACTATACAGACATGTTGTATCCGTGGCAAATACATCATTTTCTGTACAGGTTTATGTATTTTTACACATAGGAGTTGATTTATTACAGACAAATAGACTGTGCACTTTGCAGGTACAGTTGCACTCATTTTCCCCACAGCTCATTTTCCCCTGACAATTGCGCGGTCCTGCGACGCCGTACCCAAACGAAATTTACGTTCTTTTTTTCCCACAAACAGAGCTTTCTTTTGGTGGTATTTGATCACCTGTGCAATTTTTACTTTTTTGCGCTATAAACAAAAAAATTGCGTAAATTTTGAAAAAATAACAATATTTTTCACATTATTTTTATATGAAATTCCCTCCAAAAAAAATGTAAAAATCAACATTTTTTTAAATTAATGGGCAATTTGTTTTCTGCTACCTACGTTTGGTAAAAAAAAAAAATCACAATAAGCATATTTTGATTGGTTTGCGCAAAAGTTATTGCGTTTACTAACTAAGGGAAAGATTTCTGTCATTTTAGGTGTTTTTTTTTTTTAACGAGTAATGGCGGCGATCTGCGATTTTTTTTGCGGGACTGCGACATTGCGGCGGACAGATCGGACCTTTGACTGACATTTTTTACACTTTTGGGGGTACCAGTGACATTACTGCAGTAATCAGTGCTATACATATGCACTGTTACTGTAAAAATGACACTGGCAGGGAAGGGGTTAACTTTATTGGAGAGGGAGGGGTTAATGTATGCCTGGTGCTTACTAACGTGTGTGGGGGGAGGTGACTGAGTGACACAGGGACAGATCGCAGGTTCAGCTATGCTGAACCCTGCAATCTGACCCTGTCTGTCACTTAGGAGATCCGCCCGCTTTGTTTACACAAGCGGGCGGATCTCCAGACTCGATTCCCCGACGATTGGGGAAGAGCGGCGGTTATCACCGCCACTCCTCCCCTGGCCCGACTCCCGCTGTGACTGAATACAGCGGGAGTGAGCCTCCGGCGGCGCGCGCACGCCGCCCACAAGGGGAGGAGTCCAGCGACGTAGATCTACGCCGCTGGACGGGAACGAGACACTTTGCCGCAGTACAGTCAACGTGACTGGTCAGCAAGTGGTTAAGCTCTGGGCAAAATTAGTGCAACTGCACTTGCAAAGTGCACAGTCTATTTTTCCTTTAGTAAATCAACCCCATACTGTACAGCTGCATGTTTTTTTCCTATTAACATAAAGCATTTTTTTTTTTTGCTTTGGGCACAGTGGCCCTTTAAAGCAGAACTCCGGGGATTTTTTTCACATGCAGGGGTGCTGTGCCCACACTGCATTGGTTAACTGCTAGTTTTGTTCAGGGGTACACAGAAAGGCTATACTCACCCTATCATTTGCTCCTCCGGAAAACAGTGCTCCCCCATGTTCAGCGGTAGCCTGTTCCTGCCATCGTCATGTCCAGAGCTGGTCTATGGGTGTGATGACTTTAGGAACAGTCCACTGCACAAGACTGTTAGACCGTGGGGGGGGGGGGCAAAAGTGTCAGGGACCGGTCTTGCACTCAGAGGATCGGCAGATTAGGTAAGTTTATCTCCACTCTCCTCACCTGTAGACAAAAACAAGCAGTTAACCCATGCAGGGTGGGCACAGCCCCACTGCAAGTGAAACATTTTTTTTTTTTAATTCTTATTTAGGTTCCTTTCACAATTTGTAAAACCGTTCATAGATGGATCGAATGTCCCTGCTGAACCGGCCAAGATTCGATCCATCTATGGGCAGGCTGATTGTACCCAAGTCGATCCAGCATGTCTGATTTTTAGCATGTGATTATAAGGAATGGCTATAGTCACTAGCAGCTATCACAGCGTTTTCCCGTCAGGGATGGATTTGTCCTTCAACACTGACTCTGTTGATGGGGAAATCAAGTGGTTTTCTCTCAGAAAATCACATAATCTATGGCCTGCTTTAAAGCGTAAGTCCACTTTTGTTGAGAAAAAAACATTCCCCTCTGGGTGATCTATGTACATTGCAAGGATTTTAACAAACTTTGTTGCAGATTCCTACCTTTAGTTATTCTGAAGAAATCATTGATTATTTCTCTGTGCCTCTGTGCCGAGTGGATTAAATGGGAGTGGTTTCATAATTATCTATCAGCTGTGGCAGCTGCAGGGCTCTAATGAGGAAAGTTGCTGGGCCTGCATCCCTTTAGACGTACGTGTTCCTATTGGGAGTATCTCACCAAAAATGACATTTATGTCGCAGGGGATGCCAGAAATCTGACATGTATCTTAGGCAGACTTCTGGGAAAATTGGTGAGCCAATCACACAAGCAGGAAATTATGTTTCTGGGGTGTGGTCAGTATACATTCTGTGTACAGAACTCCAGGTAGCCATATTGTATTGCATTTTCAGAAAATTACAACAGCTGTAGATGGAAAAGGAAAGATAATTTTTAATAACATTCAATTACAATATGATTTGCGTCACAATTGTATACGCTATATTGTTTTTCTTTATTTGCTATCTTTTTTTCCCCACGAAAGTGGAGTTACCCTTTAACATTTGTGTTAAAATACAGAACATATTACGCTCTGGAGAACAACAGTTGGCCGTTTTTACATACATAAGCAGCAAGATGAAAAGAGAAAAAATATTTTATAATTTCTTCTGTCTGTTATTCTGAGCATGGAAATTTTAATGAATGAATAGGTATTGTGGATAAACATCTCCATACACCCTCCTTATATGATGATAAATAAAAAAGCTAGTCTGATCAACCATGTAATAAATTATAATGCTGTAATTAGATTTTTGCACTTACATGTAGAGTCATTCAAAATGGTAAGGATTTAACTTAAAGTGTATGTCAAAGAAAAAAAAAAAAAATTCTTACACATTTCCCTGTGCTTTTTTAATGTAAGATCTTACAAATACAAAAATAAAATACCTGTTAATCCACCAGAAATTCACTCTGTTGTCAGCACGCAGCTTTTAAAGTAGACTTCTACTTTTCTTAAGCCCCTGCTTATCTATAGGTGTGTTCTGAACATTTTAGATACTCACCCTCCCAGCGGACCCATTGTTGTCCTGATTAGACCCTCTTCTCTTCTGGCAGAACTCGCTTCCGTGCTGCCATAATGGCAACAAGAAGCGGCTGGGTTCAGCTTTTTGGCCTCCCGATGATGAGCTACTAGGCCTGCCCCCCTCCTCCTTTGTGAATGAAAGACTGTGCCTCCTGGGATATGTGAGGTGCATATCCAAGGAGGCATAGGGAGAACAGTGCACATCATTCGCCTAGGTGAGTGGAGTGCATAAGGGGGGAGTCTGAAGAGTGTTCATTAAAAAATGTAAATAAACAAAAAAAGAAGAGAACTATCTGTGTAGAGGACCGGAGGAGGGATGGAGAGTAGGGATGATCGAACTTTTGAAAAGTTCGGTTCGACCAGAACACCCGAACTTCCCGAAAGTTTGGGTCTGGATTCCAGAACCCCATTGAAATCAATGGGACCCGAACTTCGGTAATCAAAAAACACCATTTTGAAGCCATAAAACCCAATAAATGCCCCTAAAAAGTGCCTAGGGTTTTGGGTCATGCCCCAGGGACTATTAATCACACAAAAAAGTTCTTAAAAATTGTTGTTTTTGATAGAGAGCCAATTATTGAAAAAATTATTGGAAAAAAAAAAAAGAGAGATTTCTTTGGATTTAGTGTCTGGGGGGGGTCTAAAAAGTGTACCTGCGAAGTTTCAGCTCTGTAGCATGTCCAGAACCAGAAAAAAGATTGTTTGTCTTAGAATTGCAGTGGAGCAGGGATAGGGCTCCGCTACTTTCACACCTGGCCGTTTTTGTTGCAGGCGTTTATTGGGCTTTTTTGTGGATGTCTTTGGAGGCAGGCATGACATCAGAACTTCTGTGTAGGGGTATATATACACACACACATATATGTATATATACACATACACACATATAGGTGTGAAAGTAGCGGAACCCTATGCCTGCGCTAATGAAATTATTTGCAGGGATGTGGCTCCGCTCCTATCACACCTATATGTGTGTATGTGTATATATACATATATGTGTGTGTGTATATATACCCCTATACAGAAGTTCAGATGTTATGCCTGCCGCCAAAGACGCCCAAAAAATGCCCAAAAAAACGCCTGCAACAAAAACGCCCAGGTGGGGCCCAAAGGGAACTACTATTGAGGGAGGGGTCTTTTGTTGCTGGCTGATGGACGGTCTATTGATGTGTTTGCTGGGAAATCTATTGATGCTGGCGGGTGTCTATTGTTGCTGGGTAGACCTATTGTTACTGGGGGGAAGGGTATTTTTTTGAGGAGTCTATTGTATCTGGGGGGGATCTATTGATGCTAGGAGGAATCTATTGTTGCTGGATGCTGGAGATCTATTTTACTGCTTTTCCTGATATCATTAACACATTCCGTACAGGTTACTTAGCAACACAAAATGATATTTGGTTCTCTATTCTCTAAAAATGGTTATACTGGTTGGTGAGTAGGGGTGGAACCAGGGGACACCTGGCGTCGGAAGTGAGTCGGAAGTGAGTAGTGGGTGGAGATAAGGGGTGACACAGAAGGGGGAGTATCTGCACCTATTAAAAGCCCTGGATAAAAGTGTCCACTATTGAAGTTGTTGAGCACTGTGTGCTCTTAACCACTTGCCGACTGCCTAACGCCGATCTACGTCGGCAGTCAGCCCCTCACAGGCAAAGTGACGTAGGGCTACGTCACTAGCTTGTGAGGGTCTAGGGAGCGAGCGCGCGCCCCCGGAGGCGCGCTCCCGCTCCCGCGTGGTCACAGACCCCCCCGCGCGTGTGACCGGCGGACCCGATGTCCGCCGGTCACTCGGCGATCGGCGGGGGAGAGGGAGAATGTCAGGCAGCTTGTGTAAACAAGCCACCTGTCATTCTCCTTGCTGTTAGGATACTGATCACTCGGATCTAGTATGTAGATCCGTTGATCAGTGTCCATACAGCTCAAGCCCCAGCCAATCACAGTAGAAAGCACGCCCCTAGGGATACACACAGCCCCTCCCTCCCAAATAAAGTTAACCCCTTCACTACCAGTGTATTTTTACAGTAACAGTGCATATATATAGCACTGATTACTGTAGAAATGTCACTGGTAACCCCAAAAGTGTCAAAAATGTCAGTCAAGGGTCCGATCTGTCCGCCCCAATGTCGCAGTACCGCAAAAAAAAAATCGCAGATCGCCGCCATTACACGTTAAAAAAAAAAACAACAAAAATGACAGAAATCTTTCCCTTTGTTAGTAAACGCGATAACTTTTGCGCAAACCAATCAAAATACGCTTTTTGCGATTTTTTTTACCAAACATAGGTAGCATAAAACAAATTGGCCGAAAAAGTAAAAAAATTTTGATTTTTAAATTTTTTTTGGGGGAATTTCATATAAAAAAAATGTGAAAAATATTGCTATTTTTGCAAAATTGACGCTCTTTTTTTGTTTATAGCGCGTGATCAAAAAATCGCACAGGTGATCAAATACCACCAAAAGAAAGCTCTGTTTGTGGGAAAAAAAGGATGCCAAATTCGTTTAGGTACAGCGTCGCACGACCGCGCAATTGTCCGTTAAACTCACGCAGTGCCGAATCGCAAAATACCCCCTGGTCGGAATGGGGGTAAAATCTTCCGGGGCTTAAGTGGTTAAACTATGGTGGCCATATTCTCAGAAGGTTGGTGGTTATAATATAGGTAAACAGTAGTAACTTCAAAGTCTGATAATTTACTAAGTCTACAGACCATTTTGAGAATAACAGGTACTTTAGTAAGAATGCAAGTCTTTTCTGTAGTAATAATAAAAATAAGCACATATTGCATTGTATAAATGGAAACTGTGTACACACGGTGTTGTAAAGTGAGTTTATTGTATATCATAACCTTGAGTACGAAATAGTGTGCATGCGGCATACTGTAGGTTATAATATTGTTTCTTGAACAATGCCCTTGTCAGCCATTTTTTTAAAGGATGACTAATGAACAGCTCTCAATTTTTTAGACAATTATTTTGACACCAACCTGAATCATGGGGAAATTTCTGAGACATCCTGGAGGTGTGTAGGTTTGGTTTGTTTGATGCCAGAACAAGAAAAACTGCTCTGTGACTTACATGAATGCAGTATAATCCATCCATCAACTGTATTGCTAAACTAATATTTTACATTAGAACTTTTCCAATGGTAACACTGGTAGCACTGACTTTAAAATGTAATTATACCTTTAGTAAAGTCAATCTTACATTGTCTTCTGCCCCCAGCCCCTCCTGCAAGCTGTAAAGCCTAGTACACACCATTTGTTTTTTGTTTTGTTGGGCCCAGTGGGCTGAACGAAATAAAAAACGAAAGAGCTCGGAAGGAGCCGCTGTACTACAGCCCCCCACCAGAACACACCGGTCAGCGGTGATCAAATGCTGATCAGGAGACCTTTTTCGGTCATGCTCTTCAGCAGAAGTTGGCCAAACGGCCGGCTTCAGTTGGATCAGCTGCCGTACACACGAGCCAAATGTTGGTTTTCTATTGAACCAGCCAATACATGACGATATTAGGCCCATGTGCTTCCATAGACAGCTTGAATTCCATCTGACTCATATTGGAAGGCTCTGCTAGCATCACCCAGTTTGACAAATGTCTATTTAAATTCAACTGAGCCAGGTGGAAAATTATAGGCTAAACGGTTAGCTTCCTATCAGATACAATCATTGTTCTACAGCGCTATTGTATTCAAGCATCTGAGGGTGCTGTGGCTGCCTGAAAGAAAAGTGGACATTCTGCCATCCATGTTATTGGTGTGGATAAGAGAATTGATTGATTTTCTCTTGTTCAGCCTTCAGTCTGAACATGAGTAAGGCCCCTTTCATACAGGTGATCCGATCCGCCAGTTTTTCAGGCAGACTGGATTGGATGGTCCATGTATCCCTATGGAGCGGCGGATGTCAGCGAAGACATCTCCGCTGACACCCGCTGCTATCCGATTCCGATCCTGAAACGCACGCCGTGACGTCATACGGGCTTAGTGGAACGCAAGCCGGAACTACCGCTCTCCACTCGCAGCCCATGTGTATGATGGCGTTTTTTGCTTGTTTTATGAATTTTACCCACGTTTTTTCTCACCGTTTGATATTTTCTGCCTTTTATTGAATTTTTATTGATGTTTCCTGATATTTTACACCAGTTTTTTATCACTTATTGGGACTGTATGTATCTGGAGTGACCGGGGTTGTGTGTAATAAAAATACCACTTTTAAACAGTACTGCACTATCCGGTTTTTTTATTCCTTTACATACCCCCATGGCTGGAGGTGACCCAATAGGAGGATTATTGTATTATCGAGTCTCTGAGGAGATCTAACCACTTTGGAGACGGCCAGCAGTGGAAGTGGTACTGCAGAGGGATATCTTTATCCGCCAGGAGGGACGTACCTGGATCTGGAGAGTGTCTCCTAAAGCACGGTTGGTCTTAATGCCGTAAGGCATATAGGACCCACAGTTTCTGGTGAGTTTGAATTTTACCTACTTTCTACGGTGAAGGGTAACCTGGGAAGAGGAAAAAGAAGCACCTGCACTTTATTATTTATCTACACATTTTTTTGGACTGTTTTTTCACTTAGAAGTCACCTTTTGGATGATGTTACCATAATATGGACTGTCTATCAATCATTTAGTAAATGTTTGTGCACATGTATTTCAGCTATTGACTACTAATATGCATTATTAATTATTTTTATATGAATTAGTAAGTATTTATTTACCATTAAGGTTTTTAATATTTAGTATATTTATATTCATATCACTTTGGTTGATATACTTCAGCAAGCGCTATAGGTAATCACTCTATTTTGATTACTACATTTCACCATTGGCACTAGCACTTTACTATAGCAGCTGCAATTTATTCATTCACTTTATTAATTTATATTTATATTTATTGTTACTTTATCACTAGGCTCTACACACCTTTTACAGGTCCCCAATTGGCGCGGGTAATATACTCTGTATATTTTTTCCTAATTTCCCCTCTTAATGCAGAGTGATTAGTGCCCCCATCAATACAGAGTGATTAGTGCCCCCATCAATGCAGAGTGATTAGTGCCCCCCTTAATGCAGAGGGATTAGTGCCCCCCTTAATGCAGAGGGATGAGTGCCCCCATCAATGCAGAGTGATTAGTGCCCCCATCAATGCAGAGTGATTAGTGCCCCCAATCAATGCAAAGCGCATAGGGGATTAGAGCGCCTCCTGATTACACACAGAGCAGGGTTTTTCTACTTACCCGGCGCGGGGGCGCTCCCATACGAAGTCACGCCTCCTGGACCGACTCCTGTGATAGACGTCATCACTGTGCTGTCTATCATAGGTAGGAGGCGTGACTTTGTATGACAGCAGCCGCGCCGGGTAAGCAAAGGAACCCGCTCTGTGTGTAATCAGGAGGCGTTCCCCCTCCACTTCCCCTCCGGAGGCAGCCCAATGACAGGGCTGGATCAGATGGCTTCGGGGGCCGCATACGGCCCGCGGGCCGTAGGTTCCCCACCCCTGTTCTAGACCATAGAAATAATTGGGGACGTTACGGTCTATGATCAGCTCTATTATCGTATCACTGCACAATCTTGTATAGGTTTTAAAGACTTTCCTAGATTAGTAAAAATAAACTGAATTCTTTGCTAATCTCTAACATTAATTTTCTTTTTATAATTTTTGAAGATATTTCAACTTCTAGGCTCACTGAAACGTTGTTAAGAAAAGTTAACAATCCCCAGAAACAGCTGCAGCTATTTTAGAATGAAAAACAAACATTTTTTATACATTTCTAACATTTTGTTTTCTGTGGCAGTTACAAAGTCTCTGAGAACAGTTCATTTAATGGCAAGTAACAGCTGTGGCTATATTACATGCTGGGGCTATTTTGTTTTGGACAGTAGAAAAAATGGAAGATAAGCAGAAATGTTACTTGTAGTGATCAATCAATTTTTTTGTCTCATCTTCCCAAAGAACAAAATGAAACCTGATTGGTCAATGTAAAAACTTCACTTTTGTTCTAGTGTTCTTTCCTCCAGTTTCTTATAAATAGTTTAGAAAAGAAAAATAAAACATTTTTATTTGCCTTCAGTAATTTATCTTCTGGAAACTGCCTCTAAGCCCAACATGGCATAACCATTTCCAGTATTCAAGCTGCTACAATAACAGGAGACACCAGGCCTGCGGAGTTGAGATATATTCCGTGCGCCAAGAACAATTGACCTTGGCGGACATAATAAGTAAACAGTGAATTTTCAGATATAAATTGTCTGCAGGGAAAATGGATGTATTTCCTTGTTTTATAATATAATTCATTGTCTCCTTCGTCACAGGAAACTTAAACACAATGCACATGTACAGAGTTCACCATCATGTGACCATCACAATTTATATTTTAGTCCCAATTCTATTTTTCTTCTGAATTTTGATTTTTTTTCCCCATGTAAAGATGTGGTTGACAGTTCCCAAACAAAACTACATTTTGTGACAGTCACTCTGCCTAAATAGATAGAAACTAAACTAACTAAAAAGAAAAGTGCAAACAATGACATACACATAAAGGTTTTATAGAAATTCCCCTATGTGATTCTACATCCATTGAATAGTACATACCATAGTTCCTCCAGGTGGTGGAAATGGTGAAGGTCCTCTCTTTCTAGATGCAGCTGTTTTGGCTTGTCTCCTAAAAAGCACTGGCCCCCTATATGCCTCTGTCCTGACGCTTGCAGGACAGGTGGAATTTCACCATATTGCGCTCCCCTAGCAGCCACTCAAGGCCATTTAAACTGGCATTTAACCTCTCCAGCCCCAGAAGGTTTACCCCTTTCCTGGCCAGGCCATTTATTTTTCGACAGGACACTGTGTTACTTTAACTGACAATTGTGCTGTCGTGCGACGCTGTACCCAAATAAAATGTATGTCCTTTTTTTCCCCACAAATACTGTGTTTCCCCAAAAATAAAACCTACCCTGAAAATAAGACCTACGGCTATTTTCTGGGAGGGCTGCAATATAAGCCCTATCCCGAAAATAATCCCTAGTTTAGTGTCTGTAAAAATAAAAACAAGGTATGCAGCGCTTAATACAAACAATCAGCAAAAAGCTAAAGGGTAAATATAATTCCATGCAAGAGATGCCCTCATGTGTTAAAAACATATAAAAGTCCAAAGACAGAGGGGCCTCCAAAACAGTCCCATGCACCAGATATTGCAGTGATAATGAAACCTCCACCAGACACCAATAAGTGTGGCCTCTTACCAAATGCAGTTGATTCCCATTACAGGGATCCACAAACGCTTCAATTGGCAATGTTCACAACTGCAGATAGGTGGATGGATGGATGGGCCCTCCTGCTGATCAGACCTCAATACACTCAAAGATGGCAGACCCTCATAGATGATAATTTAAAAGTGCCGTGGGTACAAAAAGATATAAAAAGCATCAATGAACAGGGTCCTCCTGGGGTGCATTCAGGCAGATGGTGTGGAAGCAACAGCCAGTAGTATCGATCCTTGAATAGGGAGACGCTGGGGAGATGTATGCGCTGCAGTCAATGCCGGTCCCCTACCGGTTTCGTCATACACTGGCCCCCTGATGACGTCAGATTATGACGAAACCGGTAGGGGATCGGCATCGCTTGCACCACATACATCTCCCCAGCGTCTCCCTATTCAAGGATCGATGCTGCTGGCTGTTGCTTCCACACCGTCTGCCTGAATGCACCCCTGGAGGACCCTGTTCATTGATGCTTTTTATATCTTTGGGAAATGTGAGTGTTGAATCTGCTTTTTAACTATTAAAAGTTTTCATGTTCAAAACTTACTGCACTATGAGGATTTTTCCTTTTTTGCACCCACGGCACTTTTGAGTTATCATCTATGAGGGTCTGCCATACTTGAGTGTATTGAGGTCTGATCAGCAGGAGGGACCATCCATCCATCCACCTATCTGCAGTTGTGAAGATTGCCAATTGAAGCATTTGTGGATCCCTGTAATGGGGATCAACTGCATTTGGTAAGAGGCCACACTTATTGGTGTCTGGTGGAGGGTTCATCATCACTGCAATATCTGGTGCATGGGACTGTTTTGGAGGCCCCTCTGTCTTTGGACTTTTATATGTTTTTAACACATGACACCATCTCTTGCATGGAATTATATTTACCCTTTAGCTTTTTGCTGATTGTTTGTATTAAGCGAAGCATACCTTGTTTTTATTTATTTTCTGGTTGAGGTTCTACAACTGTTTTTTATGCCAGCTGCTGATACATTATCCCTATAGATTTACTGATCAAGCGCAGTGTATCATTGTTTTTATTTAGTGTCTGTAAAACCCTAGCATCCACTTTATGATTGTTTTATATAATGTCCAGGGTGTTTCTGTAATATAAAAGTGTGAAATACCTTCGGTACAGCGCTGCCCGGCGCTCAGCTGATCCCCCGCTGCTGTCCTTCTCTTCTCATAGCTGTCAGCAGGGGATCTCAGCCCCTCCCCTCTTCAGTGTTCAGAGCAGGTCACGGAAGCGCCAAGTATTAGATTCAAATTGTGTGAAATTCCTTCATTACAGAGCCGCTCAACACTTCTGTGACCCCCAGCTGTCAGCGGGGGAGAAGAGAAGGACAGCAGCGGGGGATCAGCTGAGCGCCGAGCGGCGCTGTACCAAACGTATTTCCCACTGTTATATTATAATGCCTCGCGCTTCCGTGACCCCCAGATGTCAGCGGGGGAGAAGAGACGAAGGAGAGCAGCGGGGGATCAGCTGAGCGCCGAGCGGTGCGGTACCAAACGTATTTCACACTATTATATAATACTCGGCGCTTCCGTGACCCCCAGCTGTCAGCAGGGGAGAAGAGAAGGACAGCAGCAGGGGATCAGCTGAGCGGCGCTGTACCGAAGGTATTTCACACTATTATATTACAGAAACACACTGGACATTATATATAACAGTAATAAAGTGGATGCTAGGATTTTACAACCACTTTTACTAGGTACAGGCAGGGAGGGAGAAGACAGCACATTACAGATAAGACCTACCCCGAAAATAAGCCCTACTATGTCTTTTGGTGCCAAAATTAATATATGACCCGACCTTATTTTCGGGGAAACACGGTAGAGCTTTCTTTTGGTGGTATTTGATAATCTCTGTGGTTATTTTTTTTTTTTTTTTTGCGCTATAAACAAACCAACAATTATGAAAAAAATATATATTTTTTACTTTCTGCTATAAAATAGATCCAATAAAATTGTGTCCAATCACAGCAGGAGCAGGTTGTCGGTGGCACGCACACGCCCCAGACCCACTGAACGAAATCATGTACAGGTACGTGATTTCATGCAGGAGGGTGGTCCTGCTGCAGTATATACGTGTGGGGCGGTCCAGAAGAGGGTGAACACCATTTCTAAAAGGAGGATCTATTATATGCACTATTTATTGGATGTAAAATCTGAGGATTTTCAAGAAATCTTCCTGAAAGGCGAACTAACTCTTTAATCCAGGCCAATAGAAAGCGCAAACTAGGGCAGATAAATACATCAATATGTGTATTTTTTTAAAATGCACAGCATGAATGAGTACAGTAGAGCACAGAGTAAGCTGTAGTGCAAGAGACCATGCTGAAAGGAGCAAAGAGCAGAGGGACAGAGATAAGCTCATCAGCCTACTGCTTCTCCTTTCACTGTCCAGTCTCATGGTTGGGGTGGGGTGGAGAACTGTGAAAGCTAAACTGCAGGGGAGAAATATCAGCCCCCTGCTAGACAGGGCTGTACTGTGGGGCAGTACATTTCAAAAATGGAAACAAAAACAAATAAGACAAAAAGGAAGCATGTGTCAAACACAAGGCCCAGGGGCTGAATCTGGCCCACCAGGCCATTTTTTTTATATGACCCTCACACCTCTCCTGCAGCTGCGGCACTCTCCTCGTCTCCATATTGTCTCAACATTCAGCAGCAAAGAGGATAGAACATAGAACTCCTACACCATATCCTGCGCTTCTCCGTAAAGAGGCTCCTCTCTGTCCCCCCCCACCCCCCCCCCACCCCGTCTCAGCAGTCAGCAGCAGAAGGGAGGACAGAACTCCTCCTAAAAATGATGTGCCTCTCTGTGCAGCTGCAGCATCCCCCCTGACTCTGACTTAAGCAGCTGACTCCAGCCCTCCTCTGGTCCTCCTCTAGACCCTTCACTTTCTGCTTTCCAGCTCCACCCCAAGTTCTTCCCTGTGGCAGCCCAAGGTAAGCACTGTGATGTAAGGAAATGTGGGTGTCTCTTGACTTCTGATAGTGGGGGGGGCTGTTGTAAGGAGGGTGGGGTGCTCTGGACATCTGCTTATAATTATTATGAGAATAAAACTATTCTATGCCAGTTGAAAAGGAGGGTCACACACCGCTGGTATCATAAATAGTAGGTACGTTTATATAGTCGTACAGAGACAACCAGCCCTGAGGGCAACCATAATGCTGATGTGTCCCGTGATGATATTGCGATTGACACCTCTGCTCTATAACAACACATAAAAACTTCTAAGGGAGTGAATACATTTTTTAAAAGGTAACTCCACTTTCGTGGGGGAAAAAAACAGCAAATAAAGAAAAAACAATATAGCGTATACAATTGCGACACAAACAATATTGTAATTGAATGTTATTAAAAATGACCTTTCCTTTTCAATCTGCAGATGTTTTCATTTTCTGAAAATGCAATGCAATATGGCTACCTGGAGCTGCTCTGTACACAGAATGTATACTGACCACACCCCAGAAACATCATTTCCTGCTTGTGTGATTGGCTCGCCAATTTTCCCAGAAGTCTGCACTAAGATACAAGTACAATTTCTGGCATCCCCTGCAACAAAAATGTCAGTTTGGTGAGATACTTCCAATAGGAACACGTCTAAAGGGATGCAGGCCCAGCAGCTTTTTTCATTAGAGCCCTGCAGCTGCCACAGCTTATAGATTATTGTGAAACCACTCCCATTTGACCCACAAAAGGTAGGAATCTGCAACAAAGTTTGTTAAAATCCTTGTAATGTACAGAGATCACCCAGAGGGGAATGTTTTTTTGCAACAAAGGTGGAGTTATGCTTTAAAAGGTACTGTTATCTTATGAAATGTAAAATGTAAACTCCTTTTCATTTTCTAATAAAATTTGAATTAAAATTTGAAAAATAAAAGGTACTGTATGTATGGTCAAAAACGTCTTAGGTTAATCCAAATCCAAGACCAAAAAAAAACTGTGATTAAGCATCTGACATTGAAAATATTAGGACTTTTCTTGCTGCTCCATAAACACAATCATATTTGTACTAAATATAATCCCCTACTGATGCATAAATGTACTGGAATAATTTGCATTGTGAATCAAATTCATCTTATTTTATGCCATGTTAAAGTTCTGGGGAAATGGCAATGAAAAGTGTAGAAAACCACCATATTCTTTTTCCAACTTGGTTAGAAGAACCCAATGGCACATACTTGGTGACATAATGCTAATGTCACAGAGGCTGTTTATTACGCTGGTGTGCTATGACAAACACTTCTAATGACTGCTAATGTTCATATCACAGTAATTAGACACTAAACTGTCCAATCATCTCAAACAATGTTCAGGTTATTTGGATCTCTATCAAATATGAGGAGCACGTATGGCTTAAGCCCCGTACACACGTACCGATTGTCGGCGGAACGATCGGCCGTCTTTTGTCCAGTGCTGTCGTGTTGGTTGAAAAGTGCTCAAGACTGTACACGAATTTTGTCGGCCAACAACAACCAACTTCAGAAGTAATGTCATGTGATGGTTAACTTTCCGTGTGTTTTTTCTTCTCTGAGCATGCCCAGTCTTGCTCATCTGCTGTTAGTCGGCCGAATTCTGTACTGACCGGCGAACAATCAGCCGTTCTTTGTTGGCCTACAAAAATTTTATAGCCTGCACACCAGATTTTGGTTCGGCCAAAAAGTCGCAGTCGGTTGTCGGAAGCATCATACTAACAAGCCAACAATCGGCCGATCGGACGTTGGCCGAATATTTACGGCCGACAATCAGTACGTGTGTACGGGCCATAAGTCAAAAAGCAATTTGTCTCAATGGTCAAACTTCAAAATGTATAAAGAAGCTCCCAACAGCCCTGTAGTGACAGTTTATGGGCTACATTGTGATTGGACAAATGATAAACCTTTGTCCAGTCACTAACAGTTTCCATGAGATACCAGAGCTGTCAGCACCTCTTCTCTCCATTGGTGAGCACATACTGTATTTTAAAGAGACACTGTCACCTTCGTCAGAACCAAAAGCTTTAGTGTTGGCTGGGATTGGGAGTGATGTCTCTCCCTCCTATTTGACAGTTCTTGGGCCTAGCAGTTGGCTGTTAGACCCGAACACTGTCCCGTAGAAAGAGGGCCACACGCTCCCCCCTACCTGGAAGCATTAGGTATTGTCACTGTCAAAGATGGAAGATGGAGAGGCAGGAAATTGCTGGCAAAGTGAATATCAGTGGGTAGGGGGGGCCCCATTAACAACAGGTGCACACACCACTCATGCTGACTAGGAAGGCTCCAAATAACTGTGGGTGCTCACCTCAGCTCCCCACCGCCAAACTTGATAATACCAACGAAAATGGCCGTACTCCAACAGATATAATAATGCTTCTTTATTGAACCAATGGACAGTCAATACAAGATACAAAAAGGTAGACACATTTCACACGTAAAGCCGTTCTTGTTCACCATGGTGGTGAAGAAACACGACTTTACGTGGGAAGCGCGTCTACCTTTTTGTATCTTGTATTGACTGTCCGTTGGTTCAATAAAGAAGCATTATTATATCTGTTGGAGTGCGGCCATTTTCATTGGTATTATTTAGGGGGGCACCATTGCAAAGACACTATCACTTTGCCCTGTATTATGGTAGTTTGTGGTAGTTGTGGTAGTTGTAGTTGTGGTAGTTTCTTTTTAAGTTACCATTGCACCATTTTAAAGCCATTATTGTTGCAGCAATCACATTTTTACATGCTTCCTTTTCCATGTTTTGCAACATGCTATGATGTGTTGTTACAATGCATCACTGTTTAATTTTTTTTCTCCTTTTTAACTTTAAATTCACAAAAGACCACTTCATTTAAAGTGGTTGTAAACGTTTTCATATACCTGGTGAAGTGACTGGCCTCAGGTGATACACAGAGATGAAATAAAACCTCCTTCATAAGCTGTACCTGTTTATCTGCAGTCTTCTCTTATCTACCTCAGTTCAAAGTACAGGCTAAGCTGTCAGAAAAAAGGGGTCGGAGAGCTGAAGTTACACTCTGTAGAGTTTAGGGAGGAGAGCTTTGAGAACTGATTGAAGGGAAGGGAAGGGACAACCCCCCCCCCCCCCCCCTCCACACAGGAGCCTGTCAATCAGCTGGAGATCCCTCCCCTGTCACCTTTCCATTGGTTACAGAAAAACTTGTCAGAAGTGACTTATGCTGATAGCAGAGTAACAAAGCAGAAGACAAAAATGACACTTAGGGGTTGATTTACTAAAACTGGACAGTGCAAAATCTGGTGCAGCTCTGAATATAAACCAATCAGCTTCCAGTTTTTTTCTGTCAAAGCTTAATAGAACAAGCTGAAGTTAAAGCTGATTGCCTACCATATACAGCTGCATCAGATTTTGCACTCTCCAGCTAGTAAATCAGCCCATTAGTGTGCCTAAATGAGACACAAGTACACACTATAGAGCATGGGTGTCAAACTCAATTTAATTGCGGGCCGCATCAGCATTATTATTGCCCTCAAAAGGGCCATTTGTATCTGTAAGACTAGCTGTCCAGAGAATCCCCTACCCTTACACAAGACATCAAGAGCCTCTTCACTGTCAGAGGTTGAGTCCCCCACCCTCTCTTACATCACAGTGCACTCCCCTTACCTTGTGCTCCTGCTGCTGGGAAGAAGCTGGAGTCATTGTTGGAAAGCAGAAAGTACAGGGTCTGGAGAAGGACCAGAGGAGGACTGGAGCTCTCCTGCAGCTGCAAAAGAGGTGCGAGGCCCACATAAAGTGGCCTGGAGGATCGGATTCGGGCCCACGGGCCCTGTGTTTGACACATGTGCTATAGAGGGATATACTTTGTTCACATTTCATCTCTGAGGTTTACTACTACTTTAATTTATGCACAACATTGCCATCCGTGTACCAATGGAAAATTACCCTTTACTTCCTGCCATAGAGATACAACAGGAAGTTAGAGGAATCTCCCAAAGTTAGAGAGTTTTCCCTCTTAGACAGTTGTCATGAAATAGATTTCCCCCTTTGGAAGATTTCTCCTAAGCTTTTGTTTTGGGAACATTGCTAGAATTTTGGCTTTCTCCTCCTCTTCTGTTTTGGTGGCAATGGTTACCGATAAAAAAAAAAGGGGTGAATCTCCCTAGTGGGGACACAGACAACAAAAACAACTTGACAGAGGGTCTAACCCTTCACCACTCCCTGGGGGGACTGATATGCAGATACCATTTTAAGGTTTCAATAAATGTGAGATGACATTTAGAAGGTGTTTACATAAAAATGAGTGACCATTTCAGCTAACTGGACATTTATATGCTTTAAGCCAACACTCTTTGTGCTCCCTTGGTAAAATTTTGCAGTGGTAAAGTAAACCTGTATGGGCATTTGTTTGCATGAGAGGCTGTAACAGAACTGCAACCCACACTGTGTCTGTGGGCTTCCGTCAGGATACAGCCTCCTTCAGCCTTGAACATAGATATCAAATATTCCAGCTTCCCCTTATACAAAGCTAGCCGACAACGTAGCTTGTATAAGTTTTGGAACCTTCTTCTTTATTGAACAATGCACACAGTTTATATAGACCATGGACATCCCCCCTCCTGATCAGATTACCACACACAGGTCAGGGGTTGCCTGATTACATTATCATATGCAGATGAAATTGTATACAGAAATAGAATTAACCTGAACTAATTATCTAGCCATCTGGATAGAAACAATATGTGAGTTCATTAACAATTAACAATGGGACAGACAGGTTTAACAGAATACACATCACACCTCAGAGCCTGTCTCTGACATTGAAGTTCAATAACCATTATCATAAGTGTAAACACAGAACCAGGCCCGGACTGGGACAAAAAATAGGCCCGGGCATTTTAGGCTGAGCAGCCCATTTTTTTTTTTTTAAACAAAATGACCAATAATGAACAACTACCGGTTTCTCTATGTTTTTTTAGTTATATTTAGCCTGCACATCCATGCGATCCGATTCTGCGAATCGCACTGCGTTTTGAAAACTGATTGCGGGGTGTCGTTAACCTAACATAGACTCCGCAATCATAAATGTCATCAGTTCAAAGTTAACCATGAATAATGATCCTATAATTATTGCTCTCATTCCAGTGTGCAGGGTCATATATTACACCTGTAGTAAAATCAAGGTTTTTGTTCACAGACGCCCCCAAAATGTGCATGTAGTTTCTTATGGTATTGGTGGGATAGGGGTGACATCCGTAGCAGTGGTGGTGGTGGGATAGGGATGACATCAGTAGTGGTGGTGGTAGTGGGGATAGGGATGACATCAGTAGTGGTGGTGGTGGGATAGGGATGACATCAGTAGTGGTGGTGGTGGGATAGGGATGACATCAGTAGTGGTGGGATAGGGATGACATCAGTAGCAGTGGTGGTGGGGTAGGGATGACATCAGTAGCAGTGGTGGTGGGATAGGGATGACATCAGTAGCAGTGGTGGTGGGGATAGGAATGACATCAGTAGCAGTGGGAATAGGAATGACATCAGTGGCAGTGGGAATTGGGATGGCATCAGTGGCAGTGGTGGTGGGGATAGGGGTGACATCAGTGGTGGTGGGGGATAGGGGTGACATCAGTGGCAGTGGGGATTGGGATGACATCAGTGGCAGTGGTGGTGGGGGATAGGGGTGACATCAGTGGTGGTGGGGGATAGGGGTGACATCAGTGGCAGTGGTGGTGGGGATTGGGGTGACATCAGTGGTGGTGGGGATAGGGGTGACATCAGTGGCAGTGGTGGTGGGGATAGGGGTTACATCAGTGGCAGTGGTGGTGGGGATAGGGGTGACATCAGTGGTGGTGGGGATAGGGGTGACATCAGTGGTGGTGGGGATAGGGGTGACATCAGTGGCAGTGGTGGTGGGGATAGGGGTTACATCAGTGGCAGTGGTGGTGGGGATAGGGGTTACATCAGTGGCAGTGTTGGTGGGGATAGGGGTTACATCAGTGGCAGTGGGAATAGGAATGACATCAGTGGTAGTGGGGATTGGGATGACATCAGTGGCGGTGGTGGTGGGGATAGCGATAACATCAGTGGTGGGGATAGGGATAACATTAGTGGCGGTGTTGAGGATAGGGATGATATCAGTGGGAATGATGAGGATAGGGGTGACATCAGTGGCAGTGGTGGTAAGGATAGGAATAACATCAGTGTCAGTGGTGGTGGGGATAGGAATGACAATGTCCACTGCCACCGATGTCATCCCTATCCCCACCACCACCGCTACTGATGTCATCCCTATCCCCCCCATCACCACTGCCTCATGGGAGGGGGGGAGAGATCAGGCAGAGGTATGGCGGTGGGAGAGATGGGATCAGGCAGAGGTATGGCGGTGGGAGAAATGGGATCAGGCAGAGGGATGGAGGTGGGAGAGATGGGATCAGGCAGAGGGATGGAGGTGGGAGAGATGGGATCAGGCAGAGGGATGGAGGTGGGAGAGATGGGATCAGGCAGAGCGATGGCGGTGGGAGAGATGGGATCAGGCAGAGGGATGGCGGCTGGAGGGATGGGATGGGATGAGGCAGAGTGATGGCGGTGGGAGAGATAGGATGAGGCAGGCTGTCACATCACATGTAACAAGCAAACTGGCATGCCGCACGGCACATGTTTTCTAGCAGCAGTGACTCACTGCTGCTAGAAAACATGTGCCATGCGGCATGCCAGTTTGCTTGTTACATGTGATGTGACAGCCAGGTGCACATTTTCAACTTGAAAATGTGCACCTGGCTGTCACATCACATGCAACAAGCAAACTGGCATGGCATGATGGCACATGTTTTCTAGCAGTGACAGTCAGTTCCAGAGCAGTCTGACCAGAACACTGCTCTGCCGGTGGAGGCCAGCCCAGAACCACAAATCCCAGCGGTGACACACGGTGTGTTGTTTCCTTTCCTTACCTTGTTGCAGCAGCCGGTGTTCTTGTCTCTCCCTCTGTCAGTGTCTGGCTGTCTGCGGTGCGGTGCCGGCGACTTCCTTCCCGCTTCTTGCCGACAACAAGCAGGGGGTCCCCGGCCTCTAGCTCCACCCCCTTCAGCCTTCAATCACCTGACGCCAGTCCACCCCTCCTGAGCGCCGCGGATGCCGCTGTGGAGCCGGCCGCAGTGAGCGGCGCTGGGCTCAGTTCAGCATCAGCAAGGCTGCCAGCTGAGCCCAGTGCTTAGGAGTGAGTGGCGGGGAGTTGGGGACAGCAGCGGGCGGCCTTCAGTCTCCGCGGAATCGGCCGCGGAGAGGCCAGCAGCGGCAACCGCCATTATCGGTTCACAGTCCAGACATAGTTACACTGTGTGTCTGTGACTGCACTTCATGCGCCCGGAGCGGAGGCCTCGGCCCACCGGGCATATGCCCGGTCTGCCCTATGGTCAGTCCGGCCCTGCACAGAACCCATTTGAAGCAATCCAAACCATTAAGTATCTGTCTTTCACTCACAGTGATGGTGAGTACCATCACAGAGGCTAAAATCTAGTACACATGATGAGATCATCGGAGGAATGATAGCCTGTTTTTTTTTTTTTTTGCTAGCTAATCTCATATCGTAAACAAATAGGTTACTAAAGTACGATTCGGAAGTAATGTAATTTGTATTGTATTTTCGGACTAAGACTGTGCTGATTAAACTAAAATAATACGCTCTGGTATCGTAGGGGAAAAACTTTCATGTTTGTCCCTTCAGAAACTTTTGGAAGAAAACTGTGTACTAACGATCAGATTATCGTCCAACTCTGTCGAAAGTGGTATTTTTTGTACAATATTCTGTAATGTGGCTTTAGGCCAGCCATACACGGAGCAAATTTCTTTCCCGCAATCCCTCCTGCCAAACCATTGTGTTCTCCCGACAGGAGGTAGGGGAAGTCGTCCCAGCCAGGAGAACACAGCGATTATTGCTAGCGGCTATGACAACCGCTAGCCATAATTGCATGTAAAATCTGTCAGGCTGGTTATACGCAAGTCAATCGATCAACTTGGGTACATTTAGCCTGCCTAAATGTGGCTCTAATCTTGGCCGGTTCAGCAGGAGATTTGAACCATCTATGGCCGGCTTTAGAGCTTCAGTATAGTAGTAGAATACATTTGTCCCATAATTTGAAAAATGTTGATAAAAATCATAAAATCGAATCAATCAATCAAATCCCTATAATGAATATACTGTTATTTACTGTATATAGACAAACATGTTTTTAACAAATAACGACAATGCGTGAATTTAATAATACAACAATAACAGTAATTAATACTACAATATAATACAAGTCTTCAATCGGGTGATAACAATTTTAAACAGACGGAAAGGTTTAAAAAGAATGTGGTGATGAAGGAGTTACATAAAATGTATACAAAAGAAACAACGTGAGCTAAAAACATTGCTCATCAGGGAAATACTAGCTGTTATGTGTATACAGTTACATGTTTCATCATGTCTGTTAAAAAAAAACACCTGAACTTGCAGTTAGATATTTTGCATACAATCTAGTAACAACAAGCTGAAGCAAAACGTGTCTGCTCATGACCTTATCTGAATTTTATTTACATCTGCCAGACATAGTGTAACCTTCTCATATGAACCAAATCTTGTCATATATTGAAAAAAAAAAACACTAAAAAACAGGCACATTTTCTACTACTGTCATAAATAGCTGAAAAAGTTGCATTACCATGTGTAATTCTCAAATTCGTTGAGACAAAAACGACTCTGAAACATCTAGATCATTACTTTATGTTAAAGAAGTAAGTGTCAGTCATGGACGTCATTTTAAAAGCTCTTTGAGTGCCGGTTCACACTACCGCGGCACGACTTCGGGGGCGACCTGTGAAGTCGCGTGCACCGCGACTTCGGCACGACTTGCACGGAATTCATATAATGAATGTCCACGCAAATCGCTCCGATGTCGCCCCGAAGTAGTACAGGAACTATTTTCTAAGTCGGAGCGACTTGAGTCGCTCCTATTAAAACGCTTCCTGTAGGTAGCACTGCATGGACCGCGACTTGTCAGGCTAACAGGTCGCCTGACAAGTCGCGGTAGTGTGAATGGGCACTGAGGCCCCGTTCACACTGGGGCGATCCGACTTCCCAGGGCGACCTCCGAGGTCACGGTGCAAACAGCGCGCCGCGACCTTGGAGCGGCCGGCATGGACTTCATAACATTGAAGTCTATGACGGTCGCTCCGGGTCGCCCCAAAGAAGCTCCGGACCCTTTTTCTAAGTCGGAGCGACTTGTGTTGCTCCTATTAGAACGGGTCCGCAGCTTCTCTATGGAAGGCGACCTACGGCGACCTGTGAAGCGACCAGGTCACCTCACAGGTCGCCCCAGTGTGAGCGGGGACTGAGGGTCTGTTTTATTTTATTTATTTTTTTTTTTTGAAGAGTGGAAGGAAAACAAAGCGAGCAAAGTATTAAGAGAGGTATGGACAGCAGAGAGAGAGATATAATTTTTCCCCTGCACAAATCATTAGTAAGATCTCATCTGGAATATGCAGTTCAGTTTTGGGAGCCAAGTGTAACAATGCTCATTGTGCCTGAAATAATAATTATCCACTTTAAGAGGATTTTCCTGCTTAACGTCCAGGCCACTTTTTTCAACTCGGCACTGCGAGACTTTAAAGCGGTAGTATCCCGCTTTTTGACACTTTTACCTACAGGTAAGCCTATAATAAGGCTTACCTGTAGGTACAAATAATATCTTTACATATTTACAGTGCATGCAGCCGCTCGTGCGAGCGGCGCATGCGTTCTGAAGGTCCGGGGGACCTTCAATTAAGTTGCCGGGAGCTTGCCGGAAAAATCACTCCCGCGCGCATGCGCGGGAGTGACGTCATCGCGGCTCCGGCCAATCATCGTGCCGGAGCCGTCTCTTCCGGCCAATCAGCGTGCCGGAACCGCCGAACCCGGAAGAGACGACGAGGGACCATGGCAGCCCCCGCAGCGATGTCC
>NC_138771.1:276785577-276848077 GCF_965119305.1 Pelophylax lessonae
ACGTACCCAAATCAAATGTATGCCCTTTTTTTTCCCCCACAAATAGAGCTTTCTTTTGGTGGTATTTGATCACCTGTGCGATTTTTAATTTTTTGAAAAAAAGATCAACAATTTAAAAAAAAAAAAAATATTTTTCACATTCTGATATATAACATTCCCCCCCCAAAAATTACAAAACAAAATGTTTTAACATTTTAGGCCAATTAGTTTTCTGTTACATATTTTTGGTAAAAAAAATCACAATAAGCGTATTTTGATTGGTTTGCGCAAAAGTTATCGCGTTTACTAACTACGGGAAAGATTTACTGAATGTCATTTTTATTTATTTTTTTTTTTTTTACTAGTAATGGCGGCGATCTGCAATTTTTTGCGGGACTGCGACATTGCGGCAGACAGATCGGACCCCTAACTGACATTTTTGACACTTTTGGGGGTACCAGTGACATTACTACAGTAATCAGTGCTAAAAATATGCACTGTAACTGTAATAATGACACTTTCAGGGAAGGGTTAACCCTGTGGGTAATCAAGGGGTTAAATGTGTTCCTCATGCTTACTGACGTGTGCGGGGGGAGGGGGTTGTGTGACACAGACACAGATCGCAGGTTCAGCTATGCTGAATCCTGTGATCTGTCCCTGCCTGTCACAGAGGAGATCTAGTGCTGGAGACTCAGACCTGCTGATTTTGGCTGTGACACTGCTGAGTCTATGTAAAGGCTGTTGCTGCATCGCAGAGGTACACCTGGAATCGTTTCATCCTAAAGAGGGCCCCCGTTCATCACAGGAGACCCGCTGCTACAAATACTGTGCTGTTGGTGAGTGGAATAATATTCCTTTGTGTTACATTGACCGACTCTGTAGTGAAATTCATTGTAAGACAAACCGCACTATCCCTCTTAAATGCACCACCAACTATCCTTTGATGTTCTGCAACAATCTGGCTGTTTAGAATTTTAACCCAGAACATCTGAGATACATTGCATAATATATTCCTGATAATTAACCCCTTGCTGGACACTTTGCCACTCACTGCCCTTGGGAACTCAGTGTTCTACAACCATTTCTTTATTACAGAAAACATTTTCTTTATTTCTTAAACTTCTTCAAGAGCTCCAACATGGCTGGCCAAAGATTTACTTTGAAGATTGCATTAGAGCGTTTGTTACCCTGTTTAGTTAAGAGCCTAGGCCCTAGCCTCCTCACTGTAAGCCCCCGTTCACATGCAGGCGACGCTACCTCGCACCGCGCCGCAACCTCGGAGCGGCCGCCATGGACTTCATAGCATTGAAGTCTATGGCGGTCGCCTCCTGGTGGCCCCAAAGAAGCTCCGGTCCCTTTTTCTAAGTCGGAGCGACTTTTGTCGCTCCTATTAGAACGGGTCCGCAGCTTCCCTATGGGAGGCGACCTGTGAGGCGACCAGGTCGCCTCACAGGTCGCCTTAGTGTGAACAGGGGCTTAGTGGCTGGGCATCTTATGTTGTTCATCTCCAGTGGGGAAAGCTACAAGTTATGCAGCTTTATCAAAACCCAAGGAGGCACTCCTACTGCATTGTTTTGGTTGATATTTGAAACTGTATATGCTAAAATGTGTACTGTATTGTGATTTTCTGCTATTTTTGACTACTCATACTCATAATATAACTTGTTATTCTCCAAGGTCTCGAGTCTCATTTTAGGGTGACCCTGAGGCATTTACTAAACCTTGTAAATTTGTGTCTGTTGACGGGTATACCCAAGGTGTCAGAGGTACAGAGGTCTTTGTAGAGGTCAAGGTAAGAACAGAGGACACAATTCAACCAGCGGCCTATGCGGGGGGAGCGCTACACAGTTCTCAAAAAGAATATTGAGGAACTGGAGAAAGTGCAGAGAAGGGCAACCAAACTGATGAGGCATGGAGGAGCTCAGCTATGAGGAAAGTTTGGAGTAACTGGCTTTATTCTCTCTTGAGAAGAGGAGATTAAGGGGGGATATGATCAACATGTACAAATACATAAGAGGTCCATATAGTGAACTTGGGGTTGAGTTATTCACTTTAAGGTCAACACAGAGGACAAGGGGGCACTCTTTGCATCTGGAGGAAAAGAGATTTAATCTCCAAAATATAGAAAGGTTTCTTCACAGTAAGAGCTTTGAAAATCTAGAATAGACTCCTTTAAGAGTTGGTTCTGGCTAACTCAGTAGATTAACCACTTAAGCCCAGGAAGATTTTACCCCCTTCCTGACCAGGGCCTATTTTGCGATTCGGCACTGCGTGACTTTAACTAACAATTGCGCGGTCGTGCGATGCTGTACCTAAACAAATTTGATGCCCTTTTTCTCCCCACAAACAGAGCTTTCTTTTGGTGGTATTTGATCACCTGTGCGATTTTTTGATCATGTGCTATAAACAAAAAAAGAGCGTCAATTTTTCAAAAATAAATAAATGTTTTAACATTTTAGGCCAATTTGTTTTATGCTACATATGTTTGGTAAAAAAAAAAATCACAAAAAACGTATTTTGATTGGTTTGCGCAAAAGTTATTGCGTTTAATAACTAAGGGAAAGATTTTTGTCATTTTTGTTGTTTTTTTTTTTAACGAGTAATGGCGGGGATCTGCGATTTTTTTTTTGCGGGACTGCGACATTGCGGCGGACAGATCGGACCCTTGACTGACATTTTTTACACTTTTGGGGGTACCAGTGACATTACTACAGTAATCAGTGCTATACATATGCACTGTTACAGTAAAAATGACATTGGCAGGGAAGGAGTTAAATTTATTTGAGAAGGAGGGGTTAAGTGTGTCCCTAGGGGCGTGCTTCTAACTGTGATTGGATGTGGCTTGAGGTGTAAGAACAGAGATCAACGGTCCTACATAGCAGAACCGTATGATCTCCATTCTTACACAGGGGAGAATGACAGGCAGCTGTGTTTACATTAGCTGCCTGCCTTTCTCCCGCTGTAACGGACAATCGCGAGTGCCCGGCAGATATCGGGTCCGCTGGGCACACGCGCGGGGGGGTCCATGAGCGAGTAGGAGCGGGAGCGCGCCTCCAGCGGCGCGCGCTCGCTCCCTAGAGCCTCACAGGCTAGCGACGTAGACTTTGCCTGTGAGGGGCTGACTGCCGTCGTAAATCGTCGTTAGGCAGTCGGCAAGTGGTTAAAAAAAAAAAAAAAAGGCCTGGATTCTTTCCTAAATGTACATAACTGGATACTAATTTTTACAGGTAAAGTTGATCCAGGGAATATCTGATTGCTTGTTGGGGGTCAAGAAGGAATTTTTTCCCCTGCTGAAGCAAATTGGATCATGCTTTGCTGTTTTTTTTTTTGCCTTCCTCTGGATCAACTGTTGGGTATTATTATTATAAAATATATTAATAGTATTATTATATTTGTACTGAATTTTTTGACACAATTGACACTGGTAGGTATCACAAAAAGGGGACCTCCATCAACATTTTGCTATGGGGCTCCATGAACTGTAGTTACGTAGATAGATAGATAGATAGATAGATAGATAGATAGATAGATAGATAGATAGATAGATAGATAGATAGATAGATAGATAGATAGATAGATAGATAGATAGATAGATAGATAGATAGATAGATAGATAGATAGATAGATAGATAGATAGATAGATAGATAGATAGATAGATAGATAGATCATCTTGACAAAGCAGAACCAGCATCTGTAAGGACCTGCCTTGACATCAGTTTGACATCAGTTTGAGATGCTTCAGAATTTTGACTGATATAAATCATCCAGAATTCATTGACAGGTCCATTTGAGCTGCAGTTGACCTCCTTCTGACCTGCATTTGACCTGCTTTAAAGCGGAGTTCCGGGCACAAAAACGATTTTTTTTTTTTTTTGTGCCCCTCCGCTAAGTAGAGCTCAGCTGAAAAGGAATTGGATAGTTATTTTTATTTTTTTTGTTTACTCACCTTTTTATTGAAGATCGTAAATACTCACCTATGACTGCTTCCTCCTCCAGCGCCGAGGCTCACCCCGTCACTTCCTGCCTCGCGATGATTCCTGGGAGCTAAACGTCATAGCTCCCAGGAATCAATGCGACGGCACCGGCCCCGCTCGTCATTTCCGGGCGACGCCGCATTCCCCTGCTAAACAGCTTCTGGGCATGCCTAGAAGCTGTTTAGGAATGCGGCGTCGCACCGGAAGTGAGGAGAGGGGCCGGTGCAGTGCATTCTGGGACACGAAGACGCGGAAGAAGACAGAGAAGAGGACAGCGCCGGCTTCAGCTGCCCACAACAGAGATGGAAACGCTGTGGAAGAAATTTCTTCTAAAAGGTAAGTGCGAACCGGGACAGATCAGAGGCTAGCCATTATGGAATGTACTAGCCCTGACTGTCCCGGGGGTATGTTCCTCAAAAAATCATTTCTGTGCCCGGAACTCCACTTTAAGTAGGTTTTGCAGTCATATATACTTGTATGGGAATGCAAAACCCATTTGAAGCAAACAAAATTCTATGGACACAGGTCCTGAGTTCAGATCTTTCAGAAACAGAGCTCTGTTAAGGCCATGTGTTGCCGTCTACCAGTTGTGCCAAAACATCTAAACCTTTTTTGCTCTTTGTAAAAAAGCCAGTCATCAAACATAAAAAATAACAGTAAACATGCAATTATATGGATTTCTTATAAGTAAGACTTATAATAAAGTATTATTCCCTTTTTGCTGAGCTATGTGTTTCATCATGTTACTGTTGTTCACAATCTGTAAAATTTCACAACATTCAGTTTGGCAATACATAAATATGGCGTCCTTGTTTTCAGTGTAGTGTTTGACAACAATCATTAAGGTACGTTCGTTGTTTGGAAGGAAGCCAAGCTGAAGTATTGCTAAAGCACAGAACCCAGGAATAGCTTTATAGCATTTGTCTGCTAGTATGTGTTTAATAATTAAGCCACTGGATTTCATTTCTCATTTTTAAGGTTATTTTATATCATAATAAAACACCATAAAGATAGAGTATATACGTCAGCAGATAGTCACTAAATCTCTCTAGTGTGAAAGACTATGGGACATTTTAACATTTTGGGATCTATATTCCCCCAAGATAAGAGTGTTGATGGGTTTCTACAGAGACCATAAAAACGAGCACACAAAGAATACATAAGTACAAGCTGGTCTGCCTTGCTGGGGAAAGAAGATTCCTGAGCAGTTGGAACATTATCTAACATCTGAGATTTCTAAGTATAGTTAATGAGCTGTAACTGGTAATGTCTTTCTAAAAAAAATGATAAATATAAAAGCATAAGTAAATGCTCCTGTGGCCCTCAGATTTTTGCTAGGGTCCAGATAAGGTCGAGAGAAACATTTTTGCTTGGGGGAGGGAGGAGGAATTTTTTGCCCGTATTCTGGTCACTTCTTAGTTGTCTGCAAATGTTTATGATTGCTCATATATGTTCACATTTGCCAGTTTGTTGCCCCAATACATTCACAATTGCCTGTTTGTTATCCACACATACTAACAATTACTTGTTTGTTGCCCACATAGTGTCACATCTGTACATTTGTTGTCTGCATATTGTCACAGTTAGCAGGTAGCTGTTAGCCTGCGTATGGTAAATATTGCCCATTTGCTGCCTTCATATGTACCAGTAGACTGATTTTTGCCTTTGTAATGTATACAGTTGCCCATTTGGGATTCAGGGCCCATCTATTGTCAGGATTGCTATTTTTTATTTTCTTTGCCTATGTATTGTGCAGTCACCCCTGTTTAGAAGATCATATTACAGGTGGTCCACAAGTTACAAACATCTGACTTACAAATGACTCCTAGTTTCAAACGGAGAGAGACAACAGGAAGTGAGAAGAAATCTCCCCCTAGGAAGAGAAATTTACTCCTGTAAGAGTTCTCATGGGAAAAAGGTGTCTCCACTGAAGCTTTATCACCAATCGTTGTTTTCCTAACAACCCACAATTTTCAAAATCCAGTTGTCATAGGGACAGAAAGTGAGGTGAAATCTTCTGAATAGGGGTACAGGCAGAAAAACACATTTTACAGGGGTGTTAATCCTTCCCTATGCAATCCAAAAAACTTAAAAGTTATGAGAACAAAGAAAAAAGAAGTTGCACAAAGTGGCTCAAACAATGGTATTGAAAAGATAAAATTGGTACTTTATTGTGAAACAATTAATCAAACAATATGCAAAAATTGAGTAAAAATTGAGTAAAACATTGCAAACCTACAGGTACAAAATGCTCATGGACCCAGGGCCAAGCAATGATGATGAAGTGTCCCTTCTCATATAAACCGCTGGTATTACCTCAAAGGCTCCACCCACCACCCAAACCCACAGCCACCAAGATCAATTAAACCCCCCCCCCCCCAACACATGAACAGGTATGTAGAGGCCCCAATGGTGAGTCTTGATGGAAGATTCACAGATCATGGAGAACATCAAGATGTGAAAAAGGATTGATCAGGGGACTGAAGATACACTATCCAATAACACTTGTGAGGCTCCAATTCATTAGAATGTGATCCAAAGGCTGAAATCCTCCCAGGTGGAATCAATCAATGGAGAGGCTCAGTGTCTCTGAATGCCCGGGCCTGGGACTGAAAGATATTGGTGTAACAAGTCCTCAGTTAGCACTTATTCAAGCAATATGAGAAACCCAGTTGCAGGGGAGACAGCACACATTCATCTTAAAGCATAAGCTTATTGCAAGCAAGCAAAGCAAAGCGGTGTGTATACCTCTTCAACTCCACTCATCCCAAGGTCACAGATACAAGGGGTGCAGTATCCCACCCTAGTGTATATGGGCATATAGCAGTGTCCATGAGGGGTACTTGACGTGGAGACTGATGACCAAATACCAATATGTGAGGTGGAGATTGTCCCTTCAGACCAATCAGGGGAATGAGGAGGAGGTATAGCAGGTAGATGCAAGCACAGTGAAGCAAATGCAGCAAATGGTGCACATTAGCAGTAATTTCAGGTAGATTACAGCATGTCTCATCAGAACTCACATATTAAGGCTGTTGGAGTCCATAGGTCCCCGGGTGGTGGAGGTACAGAGTGCCAAGTAAAAGTGATGAAGGTGATGTCCCGGTTAGGGGAGAGGGCTGAGGCCACTTGCTGATGGATTGCGCCGCTACATCGGCTTCAGAGATGAAGAGCGGTGGCTGTGGCGTGTAGGTCCGGGTGGTGGGCGGAGCCAGAGGCGTGACCATGTGTGATGTCTTTTGGCTGGAGCTAAACCTAAACAATTTACCTGTTCTGACTTATAAACAAACCTACAGTCCCAAATCTTGTTTGTAACCCGGGGACTGCCTGTAATATAATTTAGTCCCCTTTGGGCCTGTCACTAACAAAGTATGCTGCTATAATCCTCTTATTTCACCACAGTAAACTACGTGCTCCACTAATAAATCCTTGAATTTATAACATCATTTAGCCTTGAGTTTTTATCTCCATACTATGTGCACCGCTGTTAAAGTCTTACATTTTATATATATTTTGCAAACATGAGTATATATAAAACATTCTGAGCATTATTAATATTCATTTTGTTTCCTGATACCTACTGAAAAAAATGTTAAAGGGTGCATGGAGGGGGTGGTGTTTTAATATAATCTGCTCAGGTGTCAACTGCGCTAGTTACACCACTGCCCTCACCATCTCTTCCTTTGTTATTTACTGGTGGGCAGATGCATTCCTACTCTTTCTTTACTTTTATCACTTTGGGCCCGTCGCATAGCAGCTTTACTGGTACAGGGCAGCACCTGTGCGCCAGATCGCGTGTATATATATATATATATATGTGATCCAGCTTATCCGGGTAGGGCTTGTGCATGTGCACCGATGGCGGCTCGCTCCCGCTGTGATCACACACACAGTGGAAACCGAGTGTCAGGTACTGCAGACTCTATGTCCACCGGGACCCGCCGATGATCGAGGAGAAAGGCAGAACGGCGGTCTGCTTATACAGAAGGCATTGATCCTGTGTTCTTGCAAAGCAGGGACATGGATCAATGCCTTCCCCTAGTAAAAGCCCACAGTTTAGAAAAACACAGGCTAGGCACACATTTTACCCTTTGATTGCCCTGGATGTTAACCCCTTCCCAGCCAGTGTCATTAGTATAGTGACAGTGCATATTTTTTAGCACTGATCGCTGTAATGTCGCTGGTCCCCAGTATCAAAAGTGTGAGTCAGTGTCCAAATTGTTTGCCGCAATATTGCAGTCCTGATTTAAGTTGCTGATCGCTGCCATTACTAGTAAAAAAAAACAAATAAGTAAAAATAGCCCATAGCTTGTAGACGTTATAACTTATATAACGTTATAACGCAAACCAATTAGTATTGGGATTTATTTTTTCACCAAAAATATATAGCAGAATACATATTGGCCTAAATTGAAGAAGAAATTAGATTTTTTACATTTTTTTATTGGATATGTTTTGTAGCAGAAAGTAAAAAATATTGTTTGTTTTTTTCAAAATTGTCCATTTTTTAATTATTTGTTTAAAGCGCAAAAAACAAACAAACGCACAGGTGATAAAATACCACCAAAAGAAAGCTCTATTTATGTGAGAAAAAATAGGACATATATTTTATTTGGGTACAGTGTTGCACGCCCGTGCAATTGTCAATTAAAATAACGCAGTGTGGTATCATGGCCTGGTTATTAAAGGGGGTAAATCCTCCGGAGGTCAAGTGGTTAAAAAGAGTTTTTTTTTCAGGGTGGTGAAGGGATCAGAAAATAACTTGAATAACCTTTGGAATTATCTCAAAGACAAAATCTTACCTTATCTCATTGTAGGAATATAAAAAAATGTATGCTTACTTACCGTATGTGTATATATTTGCCTTTGTGGCATGCTCACTACTGAATACAGTTCCTTAAGACTGGAAATGTTTTAGTTAATCACTTACTTTCTGTCCTTTTTTGTATGCTAAAAGGAGAAGAGACCACTGGAAGCCCACAAATGTATATTATTGGCATTCATAGCAGGGATTTCATTACTGGGAATTTCCTGCAGTGCTAAGCTATATGTCTTACCAGCTCCATCCTAAGTCTTTGGAGCACATCCAAAATCTGAAGCCTGGATGTGGTTTAAATTACTGTATACTCTGCTGTTCCAATGGTTAAGTTACTTAGATATGTTATACTAAGGCATTTTATCATGTTTTTGGGGTAATATGGGATATTAGGTTATATAGTTTCTTTACAAAATGTATGTTTTATATGATTGTAAATTACAAAAGGGAATGCAGTCCATTATGACAGTTATTACTACAAAGGGCATTTCCAATGTCCAGTGCCAATGCCAAAAACATGTAATATTGTGCCAGGAAACACATAAGAAGAGTTTATGTAAAATGTCATGAAGCAAGTTTCAATATATAGCTATTATGAGCAAAAGGAGGTGACCTTTGCATTATATTACTGCTTTATCCCATTATGCTTTTCAGTACCCAGGAAAAGCTACAGTCCAACATGAAATAAACAGTATGAGTAAAATATGCTTTTATTTTTTGCATTCTTCCCGATTAAAATTTGCAGTAAAATCTTAACAATGGTTTCGTGTCAAAAAAATAAGTCTTTTAGACATGCTTAACCATGGGATATTAAATATTTCCAACCATGGCCATTTAAAGCAGAACTATATTTACATTTACGTTAAACATGTATATATTTGTTTAAATCATACCTGTCTATATTGTATAGGATGCCATGGATGGGCCCTGGATAGAGCTTTGTGTCTCCATTATTTGGGTTGTGGACCCTTGAAGGTGGACAGCTTACAGTGGTTGTAACCCTAAAAAAAGAAATTAGAGATCCTGTCTCCTTATAGCATGTAAACACCACAGTGCCTGTGCTGTCGAACCTGGCTCTCTCTAAGCTGTAAAAAAAACCTGGCTAATCCCGCCTGTTCCTGTGTCCCCCTGTGTGTGCTGACCATTGTAATCATGGCTGCTGAGCTCTAATTACCGTGGTCAGTTTACGTGCCTCTGTCATTCGCTGCTCTGCTCTCTCCCCCCCTTCCCTGCCTGTCAGCTCCTATGTGTTTGTGTGTGAGCCATCTCCACCTCCCCCTGCCACTACTAGTAGTACATAAATACAAAATGTCACTGCCAGACCCTCTCTTTTATGCAGCGATAACACACAGTGTAGTGTTTAAATTGATGCCTCTAAATACCTTTTTTCAGAAATCTTCAGGCCGGTCATGTGATTCTCAGCTGCTCTCCTCCCCATCAAAGGGTTACAGCGGTAGGGGCTGAGTGGCCAGCACGGTGGTCATGCGACCTCCCCAGCTGACGTCAAAGGGAGATTTCGGCCCCTCCCACTGTAGCCCTGGATCAGAGGTGTAAAGCAGCCAGGAGTCACGTGACCGGCCTGAAGATATCTGAAAAAGGGTGTAATGGCTGAATAAAGGAGAGGGGTTGGCAGTGAAAGGGTTTTTAGGGTAACACAAGCACATTAAATGCAGTTTGGAGTATTAAGGGATTCTCACCCATGCAGGATGGGAAGATCCAGTTGGAAATGGGTAAAACGAACTTGTGTGTTTGCCTTTGATTGGTAAGTCTGTAAATAGGATCCAGAATTCGGAGGCTTGGAGAAACTTTGGGTGGGAAAGAGCCTCCAACCCTGATTACAGGTTACAACAACTGCAGGAAAGGCCTGAAAAGGAAGAAGTCAGCACCAGTCGGTGGGGTAGTGCAGTTCACAGCTGTGGACTGTCCGGTGGTCAAGACATTGTTTGCTGAGCTTGAGTGCCCTTTGCAGTGACCTAAAGCAGACAGTAACCCTATACCCTGATGTGGGACTGGTATACTGGCAGTGAGCCATTGTCTTTTAATTATTCCAAAATTATGAACTGTTTGCCATTACAATATATTAGTCACCTGTAATCTCTTGCATGGCAGGAAAGTGGATAGGACAACACTGACAGCAAGTCAGCCTTTAATGCATTCCACAGTACTTTCAATCTTACATAAAGAGTTGCTGATAGGAGGAGAAAACTCATGGGTGACCTCATCGTTGTGCTGCTATTTATTCACTATCCAATCACAAGGTGGGAGTATATTCTTTGTCAAGCTGCAAGGGAGAAACCTGGCTATGATGGACCTGACTAATCTGCTTAGCAGTAACAGTGAATCTCAAAAGTGGATGCTCAGAATTATAAATTACCTGGCAGGTAAAACAGTTCATATAGATTTCCAATGTGTACATTATTTAGCAGTTTGTGCATAGTTCTGCTGTAAGCCTCACAATACACAAGCAAATATCTTTGAAAAGGTCAACGATCAATAGGTGACCGCAGAAGTTTTAAACAACTAAGGAAAATCTCCCAGTGATAATAAATACTTTGTAATGCTAAGAAATACCTCCCATTACTTTGTAATTAACACTATAATGGCTGAATTGCAACAAGCAAGGGTCAAATTGGCCAGAGATCTTGAAAATACTATGCCATGTATATGCAGCTTAGAGTATGTATTATTTTTATTTTCACACTTACAATTGTAAATATTGCTATATTGTCCAATGTGACTGCAATGGCGCCAAAAAGCAAATGGGGACCCAATAAACTATTAAATATGTATGGCAGTGTTTCTCAACCAGGGTTCCTCCTGAGGTTGCTATGGGGTCCTTGAGCAATGGGCAATTTCTGCCTCTCAGATAAGTTCCCCCTGACACCATTGATCTTTTTAGCTGTCTGGAAGAAGGTAATTCTTCCCTGTGTCCACAAGTTTAAGGAGCATTCATCCGCCTGACCAACACACTAATGCATCATGAGTAGGGTTGAGCGGACACCTAGATGTCCGTGTTCGACGGGTTCGGCCGAACTTTAAAAAAAAGTCCGGGTCCGTGTCCCGGACTTTTACCGAACTTTTCCCGGACACCGAACCCCATTGAAGTCAATGGGGACCCGAACTTTAAGGCACTAAAATGGCTCTAAAACACCAAAGGAAAGGGCTAGAGTGCTGCAAATGGCAGCAAAACGTAATTAAGAGCATGGCAAGTGCTCTGCAAACAAATGTGGATAGGGAAATAACTTAAAACAACAAAAAAAAACAGAAAAATAAAACAATGTTCTTCTTCATCTCTGAAGGACGAGGCCCATATGGAGTAGGAGGGAGGTTGAGGTGGTGGTGGATGTGGCGGTGACATAGGCGTGCGCACAGGGTGTGCTGGGTGTGCCTGGGCACACCCTAATCACCTAGGGCACATAGCATTGCCAGTGAGGAGATGGGAAAGATCTCCCTGGGACCTGCTCTGCTCTATTTCTCCTTGCCTACAGGTACATGGCCCCGATACATTACTCTCCCTGCTGGCAAACACATGCATGTGTATTTCAACTTTGGGGTGCACACCTTAATGCAATAGGCTGCGCACACCTATGGGCGGTGTAGGTGGAAGCGGCGGTGGAGGAGGACCAGGGCCGGATTAACAGCATCATGGGCTTGGTGCTGAGGATTTTGAAGGGCCTTAGGGCCGTGCCTTGCCATGCACCCAGAGGAGGAAGGGTGCAGCCATGCATGCCTAATTCAACATGGGATGCTGTCTCTGAAGCCCATAAACACATCCATGCATCGCCAACTGTCCCTCCTTGTCCGGCCTTCGCGCTGTGTGGGGAGGTTCTGAGGGTGCTGCCTGGGGAAGTGAGCATAGAAGCTAGACTTCTGTGTTTACAAGTGACAGAAGAGCGGTAACAGTGAATATGGCCAACCCGGGGGCCTATATAAAAGGTAGGGGCCTGGAGCTGCAGCTCCAATAGCCCCTACATTAATCTGGCCCTGAGGAGGAGGACGAGGTAGCCAACACTGCTTCTTTTCACAAATTTTAAATGAGGGTACACCCCAAAAGAGTGAGAAAGAGCAAAAATGGAACAATGGGTGGGTAAGGTCGGTATCCATTGCTATTCTGCACAAGGTACGGAAAAGTCCCGTGGGATCCATGCCTGGTTCATTTTAATGAACGTGAGCTTGTCCACATTGTCTCTGGACAGGCGGCTGCGCTTGTCTGTTATAACGCCCCCAGCCGTGCTAAATACCCGTTCAGATAATACACTGGCTGCAGGGCACGCCAGCACCTCCAAGGCGTAAAGGGCAAGCTCAGGCCATGTGCCCAATTTGGAGACCCAGAAGTTGAAGGGGGCAGACCCGTCATTCACTACATGTAGGCGTGTGCACACATACTGCTCCACCATGTTGGTAAAATGCTGCCTCCTGCTAAGACGTTCCATCTGAGCTGCTGGTGCTGCTGTTTGTTGTGGCGTGCTGACAAAGCTTTTCCACATTTCGGCCATGCTAACCCTGCCTTCTGAGGTGCTGGCGGTGCCCTGGTTGCGTTGGCGACCTCCTCCTCCTCCTCCTCTGCCTTGTGCTTCCACTGTGGCCCCGCTGTCAGATGGGAATGCCAGCAGCATGGCGTCTACCAGCGTGCGCTTGTACTCGCGCATCTTGCGATCGCGCTCCAGTGAGTGAATTAAGGACGGTACGTTGTCCTTGTAACGGGGATCCAGCAGCGTGGCCACCCAGTAATCAGCACAAGTTAGAATGTGGGCAACTCGGCGGTCGTTGTGGAGACACTGCAGCATGTAATCGCTCATGTGTGCCAGGCTGCCCAGAGGCAACGAAAGGCTGTCCTCTGTGGGAGGTGTATGGTCCGTGTCCTCTGTATCCCCCCAGCCACGCACCAGTGATGGCCATGAGCTGGCCTGGGTGCCACCCTGCTGTGAACATGGTTCCATCTCCTCCTCCAGCTCCTCCTCCTCCTCATCCTCCTCATCCTCCAGAACTGTGCCCCTGCTGGACAATTGCGTCCCTGGCGTTTGCGTGTGCAGGAACCCACCCTCGGAGCCCCTTGCGAATGACTGCCCTGAAAGCCTTGGAAATGTTACCTCTTCATCCTCCTCCTCCTCCTCATCCTGTGCCACATCCTCTTCCATCATCGCCCGAATTGTTTTTTCAAGGAGGCATAGAAGTGGGATAGTTAAGCTGAGAACGGCGTCATTGCCACTGGCCATGTTGGTGGAGTACTCAAAACAGCGCAACAAGGCACACAGGTCTCGCATGGAGGCCCAGTTATTGGTGGTGAAGTGGTGCTGTTCCGCAGAGCGACTCACGCGTGCGTGCTGCAGCTGAAACTCCACTATGGCCTGCTGCTGCTCGCACAGTCTTTCCAGCATGTGCAAGGTGGAGTTCCACCTTGTGGGCACGTCACATATGAGGCGGTGAGCGGGAAGGCCGAAGTTACGCTGCAGCGCTGCCAGGCGAGCAGCAGCAGGGTGAGAACGCCGAAAGTGCGCACAAACGGCCCGCACTTTCTGCAGCAGCTCTGACATATCGGGGTAGTTTTTAAGGAACCTCTGCACCACCAAATTCAGCACATGCGCCAGGCAAGGGATGTGCGTCAAACCGGCTAGGCCCAGAGCTGCTATGAGATTTCGCCCGTTATCGCACACCACCAGGCCGGGCTTGAGGCTCGCTGGCAGCAACCACTCATTTGTCTGCTGTTCCATGCTCCTCCACAACTCCTGCGCGGTGTGTGGTTTGTCCCCCAAACAGGCAAGTTGTAAAACTGCCTGCTGTCGTTTACCCCTGGCCGTGCTGAAGTTGGTGGTGAAGGTGTTACGCTGTCCGGATGAGGAGGCGGTAGAGGATGAGGAAGCGGAGTAGGAGGAGTTAGGAACAGGAGGCAAACTGAAGCGCCCTGCAATCCTCGGTGGTGGAAGGACATGCGCCAAATTGCTATCCGCCTCAGGCCCATCCGCCACTGCATTTACCCAGTGTGCCGTTAGGGAGATATAACGCCCCTGACCGTGCTTACTGGTCCACGTATCCGTAGTTAGGTGGACCTTGGCACAGATGGCGTTGCGCAGTGCACACCTGATTTTTTCCCCCACTTGGTTGTGCAGGGAAGGGATGGCTTGCCTGGAAAAGTAGTGGCGGCTGGGCACGACGTACTGTGGGACAGCCACCGACATAAGGTTTTTAAAACTGTGCGTCTCCACCAGACGGAATGACAGCATTTCAAAGGCCAATAATTTTGAAATGCTGGCATTCAGGGCCAGGGATCGCGGGTGGGTAGGGGGGTACTTCCTCTTCCTCTCAAGTGTTTGGGAGATGGAAAGCTGAACGCTTCCACGGGACATTGTGGAGATGGTTGTTGGTGACCCAGGTGGTGGTGTTGCTGACAGATCGTCTGTTTGCGGGGTGGCAGGTGCCGGTATCACTACAGATGTGGCTGGAGCGGCCGAGACTGCAGCAGAAGAGGAAGCAGGATGAGCCAGAGACGTTTCTTGGTTTTGAAGGTGTGTACTCCACTGCAGCTCGTGCTTTGCACTTAGATGCCTGATCATGCAGGTTGTGCTCAGGTTGAGAAGGTTCATGCCTCGCTTCAAGCTCTGATTGCACAGGGTGCAAACCACTCGTGTCCTGTCATCAGCATATTTTCTAAAGAACTTCCACGCTAGAGAACTCCTTTGAGCTGACTTTGGTGCGCTCGTTCCCTTGCTGCGTTGGGCAGTAGCGGGCGTAGTGTCTAGGGCACGGCCGCTCCGCTTCTGCACCCTGCTCCCTCTTCTGCTGTGCTGGTGGCTCTGTGCGACCACCGCCTCTTCCTCCAAACTACTCAGTTCACCTGCATGACGTTCATTCCATGTGGGGTCGAGGACCTCATCGTCCTCCACATCATCTTCCACCCAGTCTTCACCCCTGCCCTCCTTGTCGGTCTCCACAATGCTGAACGCCGCAGCAGTTGGCACCTGCGTTTCGTCATCATCGGAGACGTGCTGCGATGATCCTTGCATGTACTCATCTTGAGAAATAAGTGGTTGGGCATCGCTGCACTCAATCTCTTCCACTTCTGGGGCAGGGCTAGGTGGATGGCCCTGGGAAACCCTGCTGACAGAGTCCTCAAAAAGAATAAGAGACTGCTGTATGGCTTGGGGCTCAGACTGCTGGCCTGATTTGCAAGGGGGTGAGGTGAAAGACGGTTGGACATTGGCTGCAGGTGCCAACTCTGACCTTTCTGCAGTAGACTGGGTGGGAGACAATGTGAAGGAACTGGAGGCACTGTCAGCAGCAAACCAATCTACTATCGCCTCAACTTGTTCTGGCCTCATCACTTCTAGGGGCGTTTGATGCCCTACCAAATACTGATGCAGGTTCTGTCACCTACTCACACTTGAGGAAGGTGTTTCACTTGTGCGTGTAGCTGGCACAGATCGACCATGTCCTCTCCTTGCAACAGGAGCTCTACCAGCAGCACCACGACCCAGGCCACGGCCCTTATTTGACGGTCTCCTCATATTTCTGTAATTTAAGATCTTGCCCTAGAAAGGTTTTTATTGAATAGCGGAATAGAAAATATGATCCAAAAAAAGTGTATGTATATCACACGTACACAACCACACTAGGCCCCAATTACTATTGTTTGTACCCCTAAAAGGCTAGGAGTAGGGGGAGTATGGAACAGGCAGCACCCTCAAACCTTCAGAAGTATGAGATGAACCCCAACAACTTGGAAAGGTGGATCTCTCTCACACGTACCGACACAGACTATCCCGCAATTCAATTGATCCTCAAAGGTTTTTATTGAATAGCGGAATAGGAAATATGATCAAAAAAAGTGTATGTATCTCGCACGTACACAACCACACTAGGCCCCAATTACTATTGTTTGTACCCCTAAAAGGCTAGATGAGGAGTAGGGGGGGTATGGAACAGGCAGCACCCTCAAACCTTCAGAAGTATGAGATGAACCCCAACAACTTGGAAAGGTGGATCTCTCTCACACGTACCGACACAGACTATCCCCCAATTTAACTGATCCCCAAAGGTTTTTGATTAAATAGCGGAATAGAAAATATGATCCCAAAAAAGTGTATGTATATCACACGTACACAACCACACTAGGCCCCAATTACTATTGTTTGTACCCCTAAAAGGCTAGATGAGGAGTAGGGGGAGTATGGAACAGGCAGCACCCTCAAACCTTCAGAAGTATGAGATGAACCCCAACAACTTGGAAAGGTGGATCTCTCTCACACGTACCAACACAGACTATCCCCCAATTTAACTGATCCCCAAAGGTTTTTGATTAAATAGCGGAATAGAAAATATGATCCCAAAAAAGTGTATGTATATCACACGTACACAACCACACTAGGCCCCAATTACTATTGTTTGTACCCCTAAAAGGCTAGATGAGGAGTAGGGGGAGTATGGAACAGGCAGCACCCTCAAACCTTCAGAAGTATGAGATGAACCCCAACAACTTGGAAAGGTGGATCTCTCTCACACGTACCAACACAGACTATCCCCCAATTTAACTGATCCCCAAAGGTTTTTGATTAAATAGCGGAATAGAAAATATGATCCCAAAAAAGTGTATGTATATCACACGTACACAACCACACTAGGCCCCAATTACTATTGTTTGTACCCCTAAAAGGCTAGGAGTAGGGGGAGTATGGAACAGGCAGCACCCTCAAACCTTCAGAAGTATGAGATGAACCCCAACAACTTGGAAAGGTGGATCTCTCTCACACGTACCAACACAGACTATCCCCCAATTTAACTGATCCCCAAAGGTTTTTGATTAAATAGTGGAATAGAAAATATGATCCCAAAAAAGTGTATGTATATCACACGTACACAACCACACTAGGCCCCAATTACTAATGTTTGTACCCCTAAAAGGCTAGGAGTAGGGGGGGTATGGAACAGGCAGCACCCTCAAACCTTCAGAAGTATGAGATGAACCCCAACAACTTGGAAAGGTGGATCTCTCTCACACGTACCAACACAGACTATCCCCCAATTTAACTGATCCCCAAAGGTTTTTGATTAAATAGCGGAATAGAAAATATGATCCCAAAAAAGTGTATGTATATCACACGTACACAACCACACTAGGCCCCAATTACTATTGTTTGTACCCCTAAAAGGCTAGGAGTAGGGGGGGTATGGAACAGGCAGCACCCTCAAACCTTCAGAAGTATGAGATGAACCCCAACAACTTGGAAAGGTGGATCTCTCTCACACGTACCAACACAGACTATCCCCCAATTTAACTGATCCCCAAAGGTTTTTGATTAAATAGCGGAATAGAAAATATGATCCCAAAAAAGTGTATGTATATCACACGTACACAACCACACTAGGCCCCAATTACTATGGTTTGTACCCCTAAAAGGCTAGGAGTAGGGGGGGTATGGAACAGGCAGCACCCTCAAACCTTCAGAAGTATGAGATGAACCCCAACAACTTGGAAAGGTGGATCTCTCTCACACGTACCGACACAGACTATCCCGCAATTCAATTGATCCTCAAAGGTTTTTATTGAATAGCGGAATAGGAAATATGATCAAAAAAAGTGTATGTATCTCGCACGTACACAACCACACTAGGCCCCAATTACTATTGTTTGTACCCCTAAAAGGCAAGATGAGGAGTAGGGGGGGTATGGAACAGGCAGCACCCTCAAACCTTCAGAAGTATGAGATGAACCCCAACAACTTGGAAAGGTGGATCTCTCTCACACGTACCGACACAGACTATCCCCCAATTTAACTGATCCCCAAAGGTTTTTGATTAAATAGCGGAATAGAAAATATGATCCCAAAAAAGTGTATGTATATCACACGTACACAACCACACTAGGCCCCAATTACTATTGTTTGTACCCCTAAAAGGCTAGGAGTAGGGGGGGTATGGAACAGGCAGCACCCTCAAACCTTCAGAAGTATGAGATGAACCCCAACAACTTGGAAAGGTGGATCTCTCTCACACGTACCAACACAGACTATCCCCCAATTTAACTGATCCCCAAAGGTTTTTGATTAAATAGCGGAATAGAAAATATGATCCCAAAAAAGTGTATGTATATCACACGTACACAACCACACTAGGCCCCAATTACTATTGTTTGTACCCCTAAAAGGCTAGGAGTAGGGGGGGTATGGAACAGGCAGCACCCTCAAACCTTCAGAAGTATGAGATGAACCCCAACAACTTGGAAAGGTGGATCTCTCTCACACGTACCAACACAGACTATCCCCCAATTTAACTGATCCCCAAAGGTTTTTGATTAAATAGCGGAATAGAAAATATGATCCCAAAAAAGTGTATGTATATCACACGTACACAACCACACTAGGCCCCAATTACTATTGTTTGTACCCCTAAAAGGCTAGGAGTAGGGGGGGTATGGAACAGGCAGCACCCTCAAACCTTCAGAAGTATGAGATGAACCCCAACAACTTGGAAAGGTGGATCTCTCTCACACGTACCAACACAGACTATCCCCCAATTTAACTGATCCCCAAAGGTTTTTGATTAAATAGCGGAATAGAAAATATGATCCCAAAAAAGTGTATGTATATCACACGTACACAACCACACTAGGCCCCAATTACTATTGTTTGTACCCCTAAAAGGCTAGGAGTAGGGGGAGTATGGAACAGGCAGCACCCTCAAACCTTCAGAAGTATGAGATGAACCCCAACAACTTGGAAAGGTGGATCTCTCTCACACGTACCAACACAGACTATCCCCCAATTTAACTGATCCCCAAAGGTTTTTGATTAAATAGCGGAATAGAAAATATGATCCCAAAAAAGTGTATGTATATCACACGTACACAACCACACTAGGCCCCAATTACTATTGTTTGTACCCCTAAAAGGCTAGGAGTAGGGGGGGTATGGAACAGGCAGCACCCTCAAACCTTCAGAAGTATGAGATGAACCCCAACAACTTGGAAAGGTGGATCTCTCTCACACGTACCAACACAGACTATCCCCCAATTTAACTGATCCCCAAAGGTTTTTGATTAAATAGCGGAATAGAAAATATGATCCCAAAAAAGTGTATGTATATCACACGTACACAACCACACTAGGCCCCAATTACTATTGTTTGTACCCCTAAAAGGCTAGGAGTAGGGGGAGTATGGAACAGGCAGCACCCTCAAACCTTCAGAAGTATGAGATGAACCCCAACAACTTGGAAAGGTGGATCTCTCTCACACGTACCAACACAGACTATCCCCCAATTTAACTGATCCCCAAAGGTTTTTGATTAAATAGCGGAATAGAAAATATGATCCCAAAAAAGTGTATGTATATCACACGTACACAACCACACTAGGCCCCAATTACTATTGTTTGTACCCCTAAAAGGCTAGGAGTAGGGGGAGTATGGAACAGGCAGCACCCTCAAACCTTCAGAAGTATGAGATGAACCCCAACAACTTGGAAAGGTGGATCTCTCTCACACGTACCAACACAGACTATCCCCCAATTTAACTGATCCCCAAAGGTTTTTGATTAAATAGCGGAATAGAAAATATGATCCCAAAAAAGTGTATGTATATCACACGTACACAACCACACTAGGCCCCAATTACTATTGTTTGTACCCCTAAAAGGCTAGGAGTAGGGGGGGTATGGAACAGGCAGCACCCTCAAACCTTCAGAAGTATGAGATGAACCCCAACAACTTGGAAAGGTGGATCTCTCTCACACGTACCAACACAGACTATCCCCCAATTTAACTGATCCCCAAAGGTTTTTGATTAAATAGCGGAATAGAAAATATGATCCCAAAAAAGTGTATGTATATCACACGTACACAACCACACTAGGCCCCAATTACTATTGTTTGTACCCCTAAAAGGCTAGGAGTAGGGGGAGTATGGAACAGGCAGCACCCTCAAACCTTCAGAAGTATGAGATGAACCCCAACAACTTGGAAAGGTGGATCTCTCTCACACGTACCAACACAGACTATCCCCCAATTTAACTGATCCCCAAAGGTTTTTGATTAAATAGCGGAATAGAAAATATGATCCCAAAAAAGTGTATGTATATCACACGTACACAACCACACTAGGCCCCAATTACTATTGTTTGTACCCCTAAAAGGCTAGATGAGGAGTAGGGGGAGTATGGAACAGGCAGCACCCTCAAACCTTCAGAAGTATGAGATGAACCCCAACAACTTGGAAAGGTGGATCTCTCTCACACGTACCAACACAGACTATCCCCCAATTTAACTGATCCCCAAAGGTTTTTGATTAAATAGCGGAATAGAAAATATGATCCCAAAAAAGTGTATGTATATCACACGTACACAACCACACTAGGCCCCAATTACTATTGTTTGTACCCCTAAAAGGCTAGGAGTAGGGGGAGTATGGAACAGGCAGCACCCTCAAACCTTCAGAAGTATGAGATGAACCCCAACAACTTGGAAAGGTGGATCTCTCTCACACGTACCAACACAGACTATCCCCCAATTTAACTGATCCCCAAAGGTTTTTGATTAAATAGCGGAATAGAAAATATGATCCCAAAAAAGTGTATGTATATCACACGTACACAACCACACTAGGCCCCAATTACTATTGTTTGTACCCCTAAAAGGCTAGGAGTAGGGGGGGTATGGAACAGGCAGCACCCTCAAACCTTCAGAAGTATGAGATGAACCCCAACAACTTGGAAAGGTGGATCTCTCTCACACGTACCAACACAGACTATCCCCCAATTTAACTGATCCCCAAAGGTTTTTGATTAAATAGCGGAATAGAAAATATGATCCCAAAAAAGTGTATGTATATCACACGTACACAACCACACTAGGCCCCAATTACTATTGTTTGTACCCCTAAAAGGCTAGGAGTAGGGGGAGTATGGAACAGGCAGCACCCTCAAACCTTCAGAAGTATGAGATGAACCCCAACAACTTGGAAAGGTGGATCTCTCTCACACGTACCAACACAGACTATCCCCCAATTTAACTGATCCCCAAAGGTTTTTGATTAAATAGCGGAATAGAAAATATGATCCCAAAAAAGTGTATGTATATCACACGTACACAACCACACTAGGCCCCAATTACTATTGTTTGTACCCCTAAAAGGCTAGATGAGGAGTAGGGGGAGTATGGAACAGGCAGCACCCTCAAACCTTCAGTATGAGATTGTGTTCACTGTACCCCACAAAGATTGAGTTCACTGCACCCCACAATGATTGTGTTCACTGCACCCCACAAAGATTGTGTTCACTGCACCTCACAAAGATTGTGTTCACTGTACCCCCCAAAGATTGTGTTCACTGCACCCCACAAAGATTCTGTTCACTGTACCCCACAAAGATTGTGTTCACTGCACCCCAAAAAGATTGTGTTCACTGCACCCCAAAAAGGATGTTGTTCACTGCACCCCAAAAAGGATGTTGTTCACTCCACCCCAAAAAGATTGTGTTCACTGCACCCCACAAAGATTGTGTTCACTGCACCCCAAAAAGATTGTGTTCACTGCACCCCAAAAATGATTTTGTTCACTGCACCCCAAAAAGGATTTTGTTCACTGCACCCCAAAAAGGATGTTGTTCACTCCACCCCAAAAAGATTGTGTTCACTGCACCCCAAAAAGATTGTGTTCACTGCACCCCACAAAGGATTTTGTTCACTGCACCCCAAAAAGATTGTGTTCACTGCACCCCAAAAAGGATGTTGTTCACTGCACCCCAAAAAGGATTTTGTTCACTGCACCCCAAAAAGATTGTGTTCACTGCACCCCACAAAGGATTTTGTTCACTGCACCCCACAAAGATTGTGTTCACTGCACACCAAAAAGGATTGTGTTCACTGCACCCCAAAAAGATTTTGTTCACTGCACCCCAAAAAGATTGTGTTCACTGCAGCCCAAAAAGATTGTGTTCACTGCAGCCCAAAAAGATTGTGTTCACTGCAGCCCAAAAAGATTGTGTTCACTGCAGCCCAAAAAGATTGTGTTCACTGCAGCCCAAAAAGATTGTGTTCACTGCAGCCCAAAAAGATTGTGTTCACTGCAGCTCACACACAGAAAAATGGATGTGGATCACTGACACCTGCCTATCTCCAATCCCACACCACACAGCAATATCGATTGTAGTTTGTAGAACACAGTTTCCCTAAAATTCAGCAGACTCTGTCCCTAACAGGATTGAGAAGAGATCGTAGATCAGGATTGAGTGCAGACCCCACCCCCCACACAGCAATATCGATTGTAGTTTGTAGAAGACACTGACCCTATATAATTCAGCAGACTCTATCCCTAAAATGCCTACAACTCGCCCTGCCTAAACACTCCGACCTGTCCCTCAATTCTATCCGGACACAAATGGTTTTTTCCTGCCTATCTTTCCCTAATCAGCAGCCAGCACGTTGATGTGTGCTCTGTCCCTGAATCTAAGCAGCATAATGACGCCGCTGCGGCTGCCTCGAACTTATAAAGACTTGGTCACATGCTTCAGACGGCCAATCACAGCTACTGAGACATTTGCAGGCATGGCTGGGATGGCTTAAGGCACACCAGTTAAACGATTGTTGATTGGCTGTTGAAAGCCCGCCATGAAAAGAGCGCCAAAGCATGCAAAACCCGGAAATAAAACGACCGAACACGGATTTTTACCCGAACATACAGTAAAGTGTCCGTGTCCGTGTTCGGGTACAAAAAATCCAATTATTCGGTACGAACACGAATAATACAGTCCGTGTTCGCTCAACACTAATCATGAGCGGTAAATAGTAATTTTAAGTAGGGGATCCCTGAGACCTGAAAATTATTTCAAGGGTTCCTTTGTGTTGAAATGGTTGAGAAAGGCTGATGTATGGTATTGATATGTATTAAAAAAAAGAAAATATACATTGAAAATAAATATCGGTTATTGTGAATAATTACCTATTGATTTAGTCATCATACACACATGTGCAGAAAGGAAATTCTCAAACAATAAACACTTGGCACTTGGTGCCTATGGGGTACATTAACAATGATACTTAGTGCACTGCACAATAATGTATCCAAGTTTAATAGCTTAGTAAAGTTGTATGCTTGGTGAAGAGTTTTGATGCCTTTGCAATATAACCTATTAAATGAATAACTAGTGTGGTCAGTGCGTCTTTGCTTCTGGTACAGGTATGTGCATAGTACTATAATAATACATTTCTGGATGGTGTGATGGAAGGATACAAAAGAGACCTTGTGATCATTTCTCTAGAACCCAATGACTTCTAGCTGTGCCATTGCTTCCACAGTGTAATCACAGTGAAAGGTAATATAAATAAAATATGGCATAATAACAAGCTTACCTAGAAAATAAGTGCCGGTTCACGCTAGGTCTATGACTATGAAGTCTATGGCTGGTCGCCTCACAGGTCGCCGCAGGTCGCCTCCCATAGGGAAGCTGCGGACCCGTTCTAATAGGAGCGACACAAGTCGCTCCGACCTAGAAAAAGGGTCCGGGGGTTCTTTGGGGCGACCCGGAGGCGACCGCCATAGACTTCAATGTTATGAAGTCCGTGGCGGCTGCTCCGAGGTCGCGGCGCGCTGCTCGCACCGCGACCTCCGAGGTCGCGGTGCGAAGTAGCGTCGCTGCAGTGTGAACCGGCGCTAAAGGTCAGCGAGACGAGAACTCCAAACAAAGCATGGAATTTAATAAGAAAAAATGTAAAAGGCATAGCTGTTTACTATTGCCAGGATGCCGGGGTGTACGCCAGCAGACCAGACACGAGATATCCAAGTGCCTCTCACCTTCTTAAAGGGAGTCTTCATCTGGAAAATCTATCTATCCTCCCATTGCTGCTATATATGCAAATTCGGAGCCAAAAAAAGAACTTCTTGTGATATTCAGATGTAGTTACAGATACACTTGCATATATCTAACCAAAGTGTGAGAGAAGTGCCACACTGTCTGGCCAAACAACTCTATGGGCATTCTATGAGCTATCAGATACCGATACTATCACATACAGGAACTTCAAGGAAAACTAATATACCATATAATCCTATACCCCTGAAGAAGCGGAGTGTTGAAACCCGCGAAACATGTTGGGTTAATGCCCGGTACCTTGGTTTGGGGCTACCGGAGCTTGTAAAACATCAATACTGCCTGAAATGTTCAGAACTGTATGTAATTGAAATGACTACGATGGTAATCTGCTCTGTACAATTTTTATTTTATAATTTTTCTTTTCTATTTTGTATGTAATTATTTTTAATGTAATAATAAAATTTATAATTTTATACATGGTGGTTTTCCATCGCTGACTACAGTACCGTTAAAATCCCACTAGCCCTCAATCATTCTTTCTTTGTCTATTTCTTCTTTTCCAATTTTTCCCATTCTAATTTTTCCCCTCTTCTTCTCCTCCCCTCTCTTCCCCCCCCCCTCTTTTCTTTCTTTTTTTCCTATTTTTTTTTTCTCCTTCCCTCTCTTTCTCCCCTGTCATCCTCCTTTGTTTCTCTTTTTCCTTAGTTTTTCCCCCCTTTGCAACTCCACACTTCCTTTCTCTCCTTCTGTATTCCTTCCCCTTCTTTCTTTTCCGGCTTGTGATTGCTTCACTCCCAGGCTTTTTTATCCCCTCTGTGTTTACTTTTCTATTTAATCTTTTGGATCTTTTCAATTTAACCACTTTACCACCGGAGGATTTTGCTGTCTTCCGTCCAGGCCACTTTTTGCGATTCGGCGCTGTGCGACTTCAACTGACAATTGCGCGGTCGTGCGACGCCGTACCCAAACGAAATTTACGTCCTTTTTTTCCCACAAACAGAGCTTTCTTTTGGTGGTATTTGATCACCTGTGCGATTTTTACTTTTTGCGCTATAAACAAAAAAAGAACGTTTATTTTGAAAAAATAACAATATTTTTAACATTTTTTTATATGAAATTCCCCCCAAAAAAGATGTAAAAACCAATTTTTAAAAAATTTTTTGGCCAATTTGTTTTCTGCTACCTATGTTTGGTAAAAAAAATCTCAATAAGCGTATTTTGATTGGTTTGCGCAAAAGTTATTGCGTTTACTAACAAAGGGAAAAATTTCTGTCATTTTTGGTGTTTTTTTTTAACGCGTAATGGCGGCGATCTGCGATTTTTTTTGTGGGACTGCGACATTGCGGCGGACAGATGGGACCCTTGACTGACATTTTTGACACTTTTGGGGGTACCAGTGACATTACTGCAGTAATCAGTGCTATATATATGCACTGTTACTGTAAAAATGACACTGGCAGGGAAGGGGTTAATTTTATTGGAGAGGGAGGGGTTAATGTATGCCTGGTGCTTACTGACGTGTAGGGGGGGAGGTGACTGAGTGAGTCATGGACAGATCGGATGTCCAGCTATGCTGAACAGTCCGATCTGTCACTCCCTGTCACTATGGAGATCCGTCCGCTTGTGTTTACACAGGCGGGCGGATCTCCACACTAGATCCCCGGCGATCGGGGCAGAGCAGCGGCGATCGCCGCTGCTCCTCCCCTGGCCCAACTCCCGCTGTGAATGAAAACAGCGGGAGCGAGCCTCCGGTGGCGCGCAAGCGCCGCCCAGAAGGGGGAGTGTCTGACGACGTTAATACTACGTCGTCAGACGATAACGAACCACTCTGCCGCAGTAGTATTACCGCGAGCAGACGTAAAGTGGTTAAACACGGTTTTTGTGCGAGACCCCCACACCAGGGTTTCACATAATTCCCAGTTTCTTGAATTGCCTATATTATGTTCTTAGATGAGCTATACTATTTGAAAGAAAAAGTAATATTCTATACAGACTTCAGTCTGTAGCAGATAACATATTTCTTCTTAGTGTTACAGTCTAAGGCAGGCCACGGATAATGTGATTTTCCCGTGGTTGCAGGAAAGAAAAACACTTGATTCCCCAATCAACACAGTCAGTGTTGATGGGGGAATTCCTCCCGTGAAGCTATTGTGTTCTCCCAGTGGTGGGGCGTGGTGAGCCGACCATGCCAGGAGACTACAGTGAATATTGCTAATGGGTTTAGCCGCTGGCAATAATCGCATGTTAGAAATCTGACATGCTGGCTGTATCCAAGTCAAACGATGTATCAGCTTGGGTACATTCAGCCCGCCCAAACATCTCTGAACCAGCCAAGATTCTAATCATTTATGGCTGGCTTAAATCAGACTAAAGCTGGCCATACATGGATCAAAATTGGAATGGTTCAGCAGGTACCGGACAAATTTTGATCCATCCATGGCTGTTCCCATTCATGAAAAGTTGATTTAACAATTTTTATTTTCCTGGCATGTGATTATGTGGCTATATTTTATTTGCCCTCTGTGTCCCATTGCCGAGATTTCTCTTCACTTCCTGTCCCATAGCCAAACAGGAAGAGAGAAAATCCCTGAAAATTAAGGGAATTCCCTGGGGACCCCCAGGTAACCAGAACTAGTGTCCCCATTGGAAGATTTCCCCACTATTACTTTTCTGGGGACAACCCAAAATTTTGGATTTTCTTTTACTTTCAATGACAATGGTAAACAGGACAAATAAAGAGGGTGCATCTCCCAAATAGGGGCACAGAGAGCAATAAAAACTAGCATTCTAATCCCTCTCCCTTCTATCCAAAACTAAAAAGAGTTTTGCCTTTAGTTATACTTTAGGGTTTATCTCATTTACTAACCAAATTCCCTTGCAAAGTGCAACTGTACTTGCAAAGTGCATAGTCTATTTTTTTTTTCTTTTAGTAAATCAACCCTAATAGGTTAAAGCGGTAGTAAACCACCGGCGTTTTACCCCCCGCATACTAGCACATTATGTAAAACTTACCTTAAAAGGAAGCCCTCCAGCAGCACGCTGTCACCTTCTTCCAGGTTGGCGGGCTCTGGTCCTTTGATTGGACAAGCTGCAATGATGCCACTCCCGCGCATGCACAGGAATCGCTGTTCACGGCACAGTACTCTGAAGGAATGGCACAGGTATGCTGTTCCTTCAGAGCACATGCGCGTGGTGACTTCACTGGCGGCTTTACAAGTAAATGTCTCCTAAACGGTGCACATTTAAGAGATATTTACTGTACCTATAGGCAAAAATCATTCAGGAGAGTTTACTCCCACTTTAAATGTTATAACGCATAACGGTGCTTGATTTATTTTCTTTTTAAAACTCTTTTACTATTAGATTAATTTAACTATGTATAGCAGTGTGTCACCGCTCAATGTAATGCACCATGTTGTGCTAAAATGTATGCCTATGGATTTGGAATTAGCACATTGCATAGGTGTGAAGCCAACCTTTCGATTTTTAATGTAAGTTGTTAAATGTAAGTTTTGCTTATCTTCGATTTTCACCAGTTTGTGAAAAAGGCACAATTTAAAATGTACAAACATTTATTTATTAACTTAAGTTTTAATATTTAGATTTAGTAGGAGTTTTGTAAGTTATAATAAGTTTGTGTGACCTAGAAGTGATTTTAGCACATTTTTACAGGAAATATTGTTTTGATTAACATTTGCAAAGCTATCATGAGACCTACAAAATCAGCCCTGCGCTGTCAGAAAATGTATGCTTTGGGGGGTATTTTACAAACTCTAAAAGCTGTAAGTGAAAAAATGATAGCGAAAAATTGCAAAAATGGTCTGACCCCCTAAGGTGAAAACAGGGCACAGGGCATGGCAGCTTCTGTTGTTAGTGCTTACTGCTGCCAAAAAAATGAACTCTGCTGCTTATAAACAGACCACTAGTACATAATCAGTGAACAAATACTCTACTTTAATCTGAGACCCAGCTATTGCTCTGTTTAGTGCAGCCATCTTGCCTCTCACACAGCATAAAGAATTTAATGCCAGGCTCTTGGTCACAGCCTAAATATCAAAGACATCTGTTGTATGTTACTGCTCTGCACTAGACATATGTCAGGGGGTCTCATTAGTTGAATGGAGTTAAGGGCTTTGCTGGTGAATTTTGAAAAAAAAGTTGAAATGTGAATATCAATAACAGTGTTGTTTAGTCTGCTTAGGATATGTTTTGGGGGAAAGAATACGTGCGTCTGAACATCTGATGGAAAGATTATGTGTGTACCATTATATTTACAGTGCTTCGGACTGCAGTCAGCCTGCAGGTATAGTTCAACCAACCTCAGGCATCAGAGAGCTTCAAAGACTTTAGGTGGGAGGGCAAGAGGAGGAATCCACTGGATGATAGTCCTGCTCTAGCTCATCTTTGGAAGAACTATAACAATAACAATCTTTATCAGAACTTTATCAGAATTTGTCAGATACATGAACAAGGTATGTAGCATTTAAGTGGTTAAAAATCGAAAGAGAAGTACAAAGACTACTTAACCAATGACAGTTGAACATGAACCCTAGAGATGCATGTATAAGGTATAGGGTATGCAGGTATAATTTAGGACTCCATACATAGTTACAATGAAGGACAGTGTAATCACCTAACTTCCCAAGAAGAGTGCTTAGCAGGACTCCTCATCTCTACAGAAGAGGGGACAGCAGAACTAACGATAAGGAGGAAAGAGGGGGACATTAAAGGAGGAAGGGGTGGGCACTGGGAAAAAGACGAAAAGGACAAGAAAGTGGGGGGGGGGGGGTGAGACCATTAAGAAAGAGATTGGGGAGGAAAGGGGGGACGAAATAAATTCAATCACAAACCTTAGCATAAAGAAGCAATAGAACATCCAGTATTTTACACCGCATCAAGGTCTACCCCTGAACCCCAGGAGTCTATCCATGCAGACTAAATTTTATCAAATTTCCTGGGACATTTGCGGTTAGGGTAAGTAAGCTTATATAGGGGCACAACTGCCTTAAGGGTAGAGCACCAGGAAGTCACAGTAGGGGCTGAGCAGATTTCCAATGTAGAAGTATCTCTCTACGTGCAAGAAAGGAGGTATAGTAAATAAAGAGTTTAAGGTATCTACTCATACTGTATTGGGGTCCTTAAAAATATTAAAAAGCAGGGTCCTTGGATCCAGTCTGAGAGTCAACCTAAACACAGAGTTAATATCAGTCACAACCTGCAACCCGAACAATTGAAGGGAACGGCATAACCAAACCATATGGAAAAAGGATGCCTCAGGGGCCTATAAAGGATGCCTCGGGGGCCTGACAATGTTTCCTTAATTCGATTTTATGCTTTAATTTTTTTCTTTTCCTTATTAAACAGATACAAAATAAACAAACGGAAAAAAAAAAAAAAGATAGAAAATTCCCTTTTACCCTTTTCCATTCCTCCTTCTCTCTCATAATGTTTTCTAACCTATCTGATTACTTGCATGCTTTACAGAATGGTCTTTATTGCTGTTTGAAGCATACCATAGACCATCCTTTTTCAACCGGGGTGCCTTCAGATTTCTTTATGGGTGCCTTGGCAAAATGTCTAAAAGTTGCCCAAAAATAGTATACAAGTCAGCAGGTGGATGAATCCTGCCTTTTAGTTACACAAAACACCAGGTTTTTATTGTGCACCATTACAGCCTTCAGGCTGCCAGCATCCTAACAACCAATGATGTCATTGGTTGATAAGGAGGATATTGGGCGCCTGCACATCATCTTTGTTTGCTCCTCCCTTGCTCCTCCGTCAGCACTGGGGCCACATTAGCTGGGTGAGGCAGAGAAACTGAGAGGAAAGAAACATTGGAATACTAGTCAGTACCAGTGTTTGCTTTAGAACAGGAGACTCCAAACTGCGGCCCGCAGGCCCTTTTTTGCCTTAAATCTGCTTTTTGGGCACAATTCCTTCCACTGATACGAGGCTCTAGTCCTTCCACTGACACCAAAGATGGGGCACTATTCCTCCATTCCTCACCAATGATGTAATTTTGTTATTTCACTGACCACCAACCCTATGGCATTGTTTACCCCCATCAATCCTACTTGACCTCCAGAAGATTTGCCCCTCTTAATGACCAGGCCATTTTTTAAGATATGGCTACAGTCCGGCTCCCCTAATAATTGAAGTGCAGCGAACTGGCCCTTTGTTTTGAAAGTTTAGAGACCTCTTCTTTAGAAGAATAAATCATCTCTAATGTTGGTTGTCCTACATGTGTGGATGTTGCTACATTAGGTAAAACTATTATTTTAGTTTTTTAAATTTTAGAATGGGGTGCCTTGAGATTGTGCAGAGTTTTAAAGGGTACCTTGACTGGAAAAAGGTTGAGAAACACTACACTAGACATGAGATGGTAATGTAGTCTGGTTGAACATAGTCAAACGTGGAGACCTCTCATGTTTTAGGGTATCGTTTGTGTCTGTTTTTGTACAGAGCCTTTATAAGATAATTCTAAGGGAAATGACATGCAGGTGCAGCTCAGAAACAGAAATCTGATTACAACATACTGGAACAACTTGCCACAACACAAAAGTTCTTCTGCTTTTATGGTTTATTACAAACCGTCATCAGTGATGAAAAGTGTAAACAAAGTTCATTTGTGCTTAGTTGACAGTATGATCGATGAACTTCTAAAACAATGGCACGGAAAAACCTCAAAAAAACATATCATCACAGCTGTTTTTGTAATATACTACGAAACATTCCAAAACCACCTAAGACCTCCCCTTCCTTACAAGAAAAAGTAACACTTCAGAAATGTGTAATGAAATGAAAGGTACCATTTAAAACATTTTGACATAAGGCTACATTCACATCTGAGCGTAGCGTTTTTCGCGCGTTTTTTACCGCGATTTTACCGCGATTTTTGCGGCGATTTTTACCGCGATTTTTACCGCGATTTTTACTGCGATTTTTGTGCAGGCGTTTTTAGATTCAATAGAGATCAATGGAAAACGCCTGTAATCTGCCCAAAAAGAAGCTCATGTACTTTTTTGAGCGTTGGGCGTTTTGTATACAGCTTCAAAACGCTCAGATGTGAACAGGGGCCATTGAAATGAATAGGATTTGTCTTGTTGGGCGTTTTGAGAGCTGATCCTAGAGCAGAAAAACGCCCCAAAAACGCCCCAAAACGCCTACATGTGAACGGAGCCTAAGGATTGTTCACTGTTCTGTACCTTTGAATACATTACTATAAATGTCACAAATCTTTCATGTCAGCTTCTCCTTTTCTAATCATTTCTACTAAATGTGCACTTCATTGTTGAATCAACATATAAACAAAAAATCTCCATGCTGGCAATCAGTCAATTCGGCTATTTAGTAGAAGACCTGGTTGGTCTTGGGGCTCGTCCTCAAAAATAGTAAATGCAAATAGGCATATGGCTTTTATTCACTTTCTAGGCAACAATGGGTCTATGGGTGGCCAGGAAAGTCAACAGGCTAGCCATTTCTGATATATACCAGACCTTGCAGGTAACATTCAGGATAGAGCAACACAATACAAAAAGAAATGCACTGGCTGCTACTCATCCATTTGGATCACAGTGGTTGGTGAGCATCAAGAACACTGACAGGGGGCGCTATTTATAGGACAAATTTAATTTTTAGTTAAAACTACATTAGTCCCCCCTTAGTACCGTGGCTTAAACTGACCTAAAAACTCCCAGCTATGGTTTTCCTTGTTGTTAGCCTCCTTGTCTTCAGTCCCGGCCACAAATTTCTAAAATTGTGTCTGGCCATACTCAAGGACTGACCTCGTTAAAGTTGTTGGTGGGCCAGCGCAAAGGCTTCAAAGAATACAAAGTTCAATCTAGGAAATTCTGTGCTTAGGCCACACAATAATACAAATTGTCTGTGGTGGTGCCTAACTCAATCAAGCTTGTCAAAGTTTTGTTTATGACAAAGCTATAACTGACACTATTTGAGTTTCTTTTATTTTAATGGATAACTCCTATTGCAATTAGCTATATGCAAGTTTTAAATGGCAGATGCAGTTAAAATAAACTCCCCCTCTTAGACAAACACGCTTAATTACACACACACACCACCACCCTTATCGCCAGATTTGTAGTTACAGATTTCAAATGAGAAATGTGGGATGTCCTGTTAAATGTTGCACACGTGCCAAGCTTATGGCATGACAAATAAACACCATGGAGGAGATTTACTAAAACTGGAGCACTAAGAATCTGGTGATAGTGAATATGGGTTATTGCGCTCAGCAGTGTACTCACAATAAAGTGCTAATGCATAAATAACATAAACATATGAACCAATTATTTAAAGGTGAATATTCCAATGAATATAGCAATAATAATAAACATAGTCCTTAAAAAGTGCTCGGTGCAAACTTTAAGTTCCAGCAGCAAATACAATTGGACTTGATGTGAAATGCCTTCACCAATCACCATACACCCAGTGCTCGGATAAAATACTTCTTACCAAAAGAAGTTGACCCCTTAGTTATAGGGGGTCATGATCGCAATGTATCTCCACAAGAGCTCCAAATTCTCCTATTACAGTCTTCACATCCAGTGTGTGACAAGCCGGAAGTAAACAGATAACTCCGAGACTCCGGACAACATGTCATAAGAAATAAGGAAACTCCAATAGCGTAATATTGCCATATAAAGAGATTTAATAAAAAGTAATGCACTTACTCCATAGTGATAAGTAAACGCCACAGTAATACAAATCATTCAGCTTCTCCTGGTGGATGGGACGCCGCTTCCGCGTCTGCGTTCCACCTCACCGGAACTCTACGGTCTCACGTTCCCGACGCACGTTTCGTTAGGCGTGCTAACGTCATCAGGGGATCCTTGTTGTTTCCTTGTTGTTAGCCTCCTTGTCTTCAGTCCCGGCCACAAATTTCTAAAATTGTGTCTGGCCATACTCAAGGACTGACCTCGTTAAAGTCTTTGGTGGGCCAGCGCAAAGGCTTCAAAGAATACAAAGTTCAATCTAGGAAATTCTGTGCTTAGGCCACACAGTAATACAAATTGTCTGTGGTGGTTCCTAACTCAATCAAGCTTGTCAAAGTTTTGTTTATGACAAAGCTATAACTGACACTATTTGAGTTTCTTTTATTTTAATGGATAACTCCTATTGCAATTAGCTATATGCAAGTTTTAAATGGCAGATGCAGTTAAAATAAACTCCCCCTCTTAGACAAACACGCTTAATTACACACACACAACACCACACGTGCCAAGCTTATGGCATGACAAATAAACACCATGGAGGAGATTTACTAAAACTGGAGCACTAAGAATCTGGTGCAGCTGTGCATGGAAGCCAATCAGCTTCTAGCTTTTTCAATTAGGCTTTGACAATAAAACCAGGAAGCTGATTGGTTTCTATGCAGAGCTGTACCAGCATTATTCGTATATTAGTAGGTGAACTTGTGAATGGCAATAGAGTTTATATACAACTTTTGTTATTTAAGTTAACCCTGTCCCTTCTGGTCTGGTTCCAATGCCACACCACAGTTTCTGTCAATAAAAAGCTGCATTCCAGGCTGGTTGGACAACAAGTGGAAAATCTCCCCATCACTGCTGACCTTGTGTTCAGGCCTCCAAAACAAAGATGGGTGCTACATTGTGGTCATCCTTAGGGGCCACTGAAACTGAATTTTGCTGCAACATTCACCTGGAGGTATTTCTGTTAAAAACTATACATACCTGAGTACATGTGTTCAATTCCACCAGGACTCGTGTTGAGCCCTTTGCTGCTAATATCTGTTTGTACATTGAATGTATGTACTATTATTTTTTCCTTTCTTATATAAAGTTTGTACTATTTCCATACTGGTGTGCATCTATACACTTATGGTTAATGTTATATGCTGGTTGCCATAGTTCCTCTGCTCCTAATTACTAAGATTAGATAACTGGTTAGTTTCCCAGAAAGGCAACCCCCTCTGTTCACAGAGGCCCTGTCCTGGGTGGAAGAACTGCCAACTTTTTTTTTTTTATCAAACTGACTCTTCCACTTAGCAAAGGTTCTGGTTTTCTTATTTACCTACAGGTTTAGCACAGTATCCTGTTTGGGGAGGGGCATTGGTTATAACCTTCCTACCCCCCCAAAAGAGGGCTACACACTATAAGCCACTATGCATATACATTGCTTCTCTTTCAGGCCATGGATTTTAGTTACTTTTTCATGTGATATGTCTGCACAGATAGGATATCATTTTCTTTTAACAGGAAAACAATGCTTTTAAATATCATTGCATGGCTTTTACTAACATGCGTAGTTGTTACTCTAGCTGACCCTTAACTCAAGTACTGGGTGAGCTGATTTTATACATTATTCAGATACTTAGAAATATTACAGCAGATATAAGCAGGCTGAAGGTTAAAACGTAGGCCTTTCTGTTTTAACAATTTTTTATTTAGTGTTTACATAAATGGAGAACAGAAATAATTAATTTTAGAATCTGCAAACCATCTGACACTAATACAATAATATACAAAAAAATATGTTTATTCATTGAGTGTCAAAGATCTTTGCAAGTATGCAGATTTGAAGACAAGTATGCTGGTTTATGTCTATTATTATTATTAATATTATTATACAGGTTTTTTAGCACCAACAGTTCGCACAGCACTTGAAGTATAAGGTGACAGCACAATTGCAATGTATTATTTGCTTAGCCAAGTAGACAATAATTAAAAGGCAAATTTTTCAACTGATATTTTCTTGTTCTTGCCTACACTGCCAGCAGCTGCCACTGCACAACTGGTCAATGGTGTCACTCTCAAATTTTTTTTCTGGTTATTAATATTGTATAATAAATAAATAATAGTGTCACTGCAGAAAATGTTGTAATGGTTTGGGGAGGGTTGTAAGAAGTCCAGATCCATGCATGGTATACAATGCCAGTATAATGCATAAAGGAAAAGTATTTTTTCTATTAACAAACAATAGAGAAACAAGCTACATTAGAAAGGTTCATCAGGATATAGCTTACTGATTTTGTGCCACTCTCAATCAAGGACATCAAATGCACCTGATGTACCATAGTCTTGTTTTCTCTTACAAAGTGACAAGAGTGGCATAAAGCTGATGGGTGCATCGATCACTTCAGTTACATGCTATTAGAAGTAAATACCTTTTTTTATTCTATGAACCCAGCAACTCCAAAGGCATATTACAAATTGACTATTGTCTACCGTATGTTTCATTGGAAATGTTCATTCCAAGGGTGGTTTTCTTTCATGGGTATCACTGGTAAGTGTTAAAATGTGGCTGCCTATATACCACTGCTGTGATGTGGGGACTGGGCAAGGACATATATATTATTTATAGCCTAGATTTTGTTTGCATTGCATTGATCGAGTATATCTTGCCACTAGAGCCTGAGTCATGTATAAGAGACTGGTAGCTGAATCACATAAACCTATACTTTAAGAACATTTCAAGCTTTATTTTGTCATATAAAAGTCAACCATGTATTATTGCCAACTTAAAGGAACCAGTAATTAACATGAATAACTTAAAGTTCACTGCAAATTGTGGGTATCTGGCCATGATGACTATGGTTGTGATCATATTTACTGAGATACTTTCCTCAAATTCTTTATTTCTTTTTCAGAGCTTCAGGGCAACCGTTCTAAACAGTTTAGCTACTTGTGATTTTCAGCATCAAGAAAATCTAATTGCAGATCACACAGTGCATCAGCAATTCTCTTAGCAAGATGAGTTTGTTACTAGATGCAAATAGAGGTTTTATGAAGATATTGTTTACAACACCATATTGAACCTATTGATGTTAGTACAAGCCCCTATAGTATAGTTTGATACAGTGGATTATGCAAGCAAACTCTTCAGTCTTATTTCTCACGCTATTCATGTAGGAAAATGTAATTAAAAACAGACCATGTCAATAATCCATCTAAAGTTTCAGTAACAAACACCAGGCAGGTATCAAACCTGCCTTCCACTGAGCGAGGCCATTGTGTAGTTAGAATTTAAATCTTGAAAAGAAAGAACAATCTTTAAACAAATTTAGGCACACAAAACTTGTTGAACTGTGTTGAGTTACCGTTATGCAGAGATGTATAGTAACTAAGTAGAACTACTTCACTACTGTACTGAAGTACCGAAAGGCGGAATCTTTACTTTCCTGGAGTAGAATTTTTTTCTCCTACTTCCACTTTTACTTCACTACATTTTTTCAATGATTTCAATACTTCTACTCCGATATTTTTTTTTTGTGCTGCATAGTTACTCGTTACAATTATAAAAATTACCATTGCCAGAACAGTAGATGGCAGGTTTCATGAAGCTCAAAACATGTGTATTATCAGCGCATACGAAAATAAATGCTACTGTATGCATAAATAAAAGCTGCATTTGAAATAATAGAAAACAATATGATGTTCAAACTTTTGACTTCTTTCTTTAATAACTACATAACACAGTACTTGTACTTTTACTTTCAGTACTTGAGTAGCAATTTTTTTTTCAAAACTACTGGTACTTTTACTTTCAGTACTTGGGTAGCAACATTTTTAAAAAATACTACTTGCAATACTTAAGTACAAAAAATGTTGAATACTTTAGTACTTCTACTCAAGTCACTTTTTGATCGAGCACTTCCACTTCTACTCAAGTCACTTTTTGATCGAGCACTTGTACTTTTACTCAAGTATGGGTTTCGAGTACTTTATACAACTCTGCCGTTATGCGGTTTTAACAATTAGTGAATTAAAGTACATACAAAGTTCTCTTTTTAGTTTTAAGTGAGTAGGCAAGGATTAGAACCCCTGTTAGTGTCCTTGCTAGAGGGATTCACATAGCTCCCAACTGTCCCTAATTTTGAGGGACTGTCCCAGAGTTGGAACAAAATCCTCCTGTCCCTCTTTCCTCCTCATTTGTCCCTCATTTTGGTCTGATCTATATAGTTGTATATAAATGCACTATTTATCTTTCAAAAAGTGTAAAAGGGGGAACAATAACTGCTCTAAACAAAAAATAAAAGTGATATTAAATCAGAGCTGCAACTATACAGTGAGATAACACCCAACCAAAACAAAAATACCAAAATAGTTGTGCTGAAAAATGAAATTTGTGTGCACTTGACAGTCACCAATAGCTGTTATTGCAGTGAATGATAAAACAGCGGTTAACAAAACACCCGTGATAGTCCAAATGATTGCTGAATCTTCACATTAAACCTTGATTAGGAGCTGTGAACTGGTAAAAAATCCACACACCAATTGTGACAAAAACATCCACCAGTAAGTGAATCTGCTTACCAGAGCCAGAAACAGAGCTTGAAACACTCCACCAATGTACCAAATTCAGGTAGGGGGATCACAGGGCACTCATCAGAAAGGTCCAACAAAAACTTGCATATGGCAGGACATAAGCAATCCATAGGAAGCAATGGGAAGAGTATCATAGTGTAAAACCATCATTTATTGGGATTAAATCACACAATATCGCCCTTACATGGGTAAAAACATCAAAAGCATAAGGAAAATCAAGCCGGCTACAGCTAATCGCCTGTCCTTCTGGGATTGTGGGAGCGTGGTGATGTCAGCACATCGCTAACCCAATGCATATCATCACAGATGACGCCATCCTGGGGCACGGGCGGCGAGCTGACTCACCGCATTAAATACAGGAACGGCCACGAAACCAAGCCTCGGTCTAAATCATCCCACATCCCATAAGACCCACACATTGGCCTTAACTTTTAAAAGGTCTGCTCTATTTAATTGGGTAAGAAGGTTCAAAGTCTTACAGAGGAATGGAAGATTATACCCTTTCTCAACAAATATCTGAGTGAGGATCTCAGCTTGAGTCAAAAAGTTGCGTGATTGCATGTATAAGACTTTGAACCATGTTACCCAAATAAATAGAGCAGACCTTTTAAAGTTAAGCCCACACATAATAAGGCCAATTCGTCACCAGTAGTTCCTTTCATTACTAACTTTTCTACCCAGCATAGGGGCATTAAGCGCCTTATTCAACAACACTGGCACATACTTGGTAATGACCGTGTGCTCAGTATAGTATTACCAGATAAACCCCAGGTGGTGTTTAGAGGGGTTTCTACCCTTAAAGATAGAATTGCCCCTAACACACTAAACCCCCCCCCCCCCCACACACACACACAAAGAGTACGTTTTTTTCACAATCTCACGGGTTACTATCAATTTCGGAAATTTCAGGTATGCTCACTGAATGGCTATAAATTAAGGAGAACTTGTGTGTTCACCCCTACCAGTACCAGTACGAAATGTACGTTTAGTATTAAACCTTTTATCACCTCATCCAGTGCTGGAGTGGTGTACTTACTATAATGCCCTTGCTCGATTCAGTATGTGTGTCTAACCAAACATCCCTTGCAGATTCAGTTGAACGAACATATAATAATATAAGTTATATCGGAAAGGGTTTCAAGCAACATTCGGTTTCCAAGCATTACTTATTAGTACATAATAAATACCCTAGAAATACTATCTTTCTGGGGATAGACAAATTTAGTCCACATTGGCGAGGGGGTTCCCTTGTGAGGGGCATTTCTAAACTCGAAATTGCCTGAATACATAGGGTTAAGACCTATTTACCCTATGGGTTAAATGTAGATGTTGACGTTAATGCTTTTATTGATAATTTTTGAGATTTTTTTCTTTTTTATATATTGGTGCATTTTAGTCACCTGTTTATAATGTTTTTAATCTTTAATTGTTAAAGTTTTTTGTGAACTCAGTCTGAATGCCGGTGTTCCGTGAAAAAACCATACCCGTGAGAAAACCATACCCTCGTCACTTCCGGTGCACCTATGAGGGTATGGATTTATCACGGTAGTGTGTTTAACGTTACACTTGCCGCGGTTACATTAAAACAGCTCCTCTGCAACATGAGTCATCTCCGGTCCTACCCCTGTCACTTCCCTAATCTCGGCTAATAAATATAAAAGCGGATCACGGAGCCGAGATCTCCGTCATTTACATTTCATACACCCGCCGCCGCTTTTATATTTATTAGCCGACATCAGGGAAGTGACAGGGATAGGAGCGGAGATGACTCATTTTGCAGCCGAGCTGTTTTATGTAACCGCCGCAAGTGTAACATTACTTACACTACCGTGATAATTTCATTCCCTCCGAGCATGCGCACTTGTCAACTTCTCAGCTGTTCAATGATGTTTCCGGGGCTCTGAGCATGCGCACTGCTACGCTGCTCAGCTGCTTCGGACAGGAAGTGACGAGGGTATGGAATTCTAACGAGGTATGGTTTTCTAACGTTACACCGGGTTGGTTATATACACATGTACTTTTGATAGGGTATTACTTTTGGGAGATTTGTGTTATCCATTCCCCATTTGAGTTTAACCATATGGAGATAGCCTTCTTTTAATGATATAGGAAAACACTATTTATTGTTCCTCTTAATTAATTTTTTCTTTAGGTGGACCTCATGAGATGTTCGATTTACATCTTGAGAGTGAATGTTTGATATTTGTGCTTATGTATTTATTATTATTCGGATTTTCTCTTTTTTCTAGTACTGGAAAGATTTCATATGTAGATAAGTCCCTCTTCCCTTTTCCAAAATGGCGGTTTGGCCATAGAATCACTCGTGACTCAGACCGAGGCTTGGTTTCGCTGTCGTTCTTGTATTTAATGCGGTGAGTCAGCACGCCGCCTGTGCCTCAGGACGACGTCATCTGTGACAAAAGGCGTCGGGTTAGTGACATGCTGACGTCACCATGCTCCCATGATCCCGGAAGGACGGGCAATCAGCTGTAGCTGGGCGGCCGGCTTTTCCTTATCCTTTGGTGTTTTTACCCACGTAAGTGCGATATTCTGTGATTTAATCCCAATAAATGATGGGTTTACACTATGATACTCTTCCCATTGCTTCCTATGAATTGCTTATGTCCTGCCATATACAAGTTTTTGTTTGACCTTTCTGATGAGTGCCCTGTGATACCCTTACCTGAATTTGGTGCCTTGGTGGAGATTTTCAAGCGTTATTGACCCTTGAGGTCAAGTTGTTCTGGTAAGCAGATTCACTTACTGGTGGAGGATTTTTCCCAATTGGTGTGTGGATTTTTACCAGTTCACAGCTCCTAATCAAGGTTTACTGTGAAGATTCAGCAATCATTTGGACTATCACGGGTGTTTTGTTCACCGCTGTTATATCATTCACTGCAATAACAGCTATTTGTGACTGTCAAGTGCACACAAAGTTCATTTTTCAGCACAACTATTTCGGTATTTTAATTTTTATCTTTCAAAAAGTGTTTCCCTAGCACTAAACCTTTCATCCAATTTCTAAATTGCTATATTTGCAAATGTCAGAAGCCAGTATAAAGCAATAATAGTGGTAAGAAAAGCCCTTGTGGGTTTAACTATTTTTTTTTATTTTTTTATAATTCTCCTTTAAGGGGGTGTGGCGGGGGGTGTCCTATGCCTACATACTTTTGCTAATAGGTGTCCCTCGTTCCCATCTCAAAAAGTTTGGAGGTATAGATTCATCCTTCTATTTGTCCTAGTGATAATTTTTATTGGGAAAGAAAGTAATGGGAAAATACAAAATCCACTAGAAAAGAAAGGGAGAGGAAATCCTCCAACAGGCACATTACTCTATTCAAAATAAAAAAAAGCTTTTGCTTTAGATCAATGGTCTCCAAAAGAAAACAACTTTGCTTGCTTTTATCTGGCCCTTGGGGTACTATTCCTCCCACTGACACCAATGATGGGACTCTATTCCTTTAACTGCCCCAATTATGGGGCTCTATTCTACCCACTGATGGGACTCCATTCCTCCCACTGACACTAATAATGGGGCCCCAATTTATCACACTGGTACCAATGATGGAGCACTATTCTTCCCACTGATACCAATGATGGAGCACTATTCCTCCCACTGACACCAATGATGGGGCACTATTCTTCCCACTGATATGAATGATGGGGCCCTATTCCTTCCACTGACACCAATGATGGGGCACTATTCCTCTCACTGGTACCAATAATGGGGCCCTATTCCGCCCCCACTGGCACCAATGATGGGGCACTATTTCTCCCACTGACACCAATGATGGGGCACTATTCCTCCCACTGATAACAATGATGGGACACGATTCCTCCCAGTGATACCAATGATAGAGCACTATTCCTCCGACTGATAACAATGATGGAACACTATTCCTCCCATTAATACCAATGATAGGGCACTATTCCTCCCACTGACAATAATGATGAGGCACTATTTCTTCCACTGATACCGATTATGAAGCACTATTCCTCCCACTGACACCAATGATGGGTCACTATTTATTGCAATGACACCAATGATGGAGCACTATTCTTCCCATCTTCCCACTGATACCACAGTCTGGCCCCCTCAAAGTCTGAAGGACAGTAAAGTGGCCCTTTGTTTAGAAAGTATGGAGACCCCTGCTTTAGATATACTCTAAAATTTTCATTCAAGTCACTCTTAGATGATTCCTAGTGATGCTGCTCCAAATCGAGAAGTAACTCTGAGTAAATAAGTTTAAAAAGTTGTGTCTCTTAATGGGATTTAAACATGGTCCTATCCAAATCAAGGTCGCCAACCTAAAATGTATTAAATGAGCAGCTGATATATTTTATGAACACACCAACATTACTGAACTACCACTTTATAAGTGTCACTTTTCTAATGGCAATTGAATGTGGTTATGCTTATGAAGATTTGAATCACACTGTATTGTTATGCCCCTGCAATGTACTTGTTATGGACAGACTTTTGTATAAAAGATATTTCAGTGGTCAGATCATACCTACACATCAGTCACTACTCTAAAGCCGAATGGTGCTTTGAGCTTTGTCATACTATGGAACAGTTACCACCTTTCATAATCAACTTGGAAGTAAGGATTGTAAATTATGTAACTGATGACACATGCTGCCTATAATGATAGTTCTATGATAGCTCATATGTGCCCTATCTAGAAGGTACTGTAGAGGTGTGACTCATATCCGTAGGAACCATACCAGAAGGAGCATCCTTCTACATAACAACACCATGACAACTCATACATAACTACGTTTTACATTTGCAACTGTGAGGTTCATTAGCAAGCATCGTATGAACAATAATACATGTAAAAAAAATCATAAATGCAAAATGCTTCATCTAAAATGCTAAGAAAGATTTTTATCCCATTTTTAAATTGCACAGCAGGTGTGAAATGTCAAACAATACTTAACTATTGTGGATCTCATTTATTTGCAATATTAATAATGGGAATGACAAAATAATTTATCCATTGCATGATTTCAGATAGACGGCAGTCACACAGCTTAAGTATTCTCCTCATAGAACAAGTGAATGATCACCAATTCCTATCTCATTAAACAATATTATAGCAGGAAATATATGATCTGTCAGCAAGCCAAATATGTACTTTGGCACAATTACAATTTTAGCTACTAAGAGATTACCTAGTAAATATCACAAGCAGAACAACACATTTTGTAATTAAGTCATAAAATATATATGTTTAAAGGGCCACTGCACCCAAAACTGCTGTTTCCATTTTGTATGGTTGTTGGCAGGCAGAATGACATATGGCCTTGATCCTTGGTCATCTAGTTGCATGATATTTTACCAAAATTTTTATGATCACTTTAATTCTAAATTACGGTGTGATGTTAATGTTATGAACTCTGCATAATCTAATATCTAGAGACATAAACTACTGTGGGGCAATCATGCTACTAAAGTCGCCACCACACTTAAGAAGCTGATGATTAAGCCCACCCTAGCTTGAGATTCAAACCATGTATAGGCAGGCGAAATGTATCTAAGTTGATTGATTGATCAACTTGGGTACAACCAGCCTGCTGGATTTTTACATGCGATTATTGCTAGAAGCTATTATAATCACTGTGTTCTCCCTCCTTCCCCCCGCCCCACAGGAGGGATTCCCCTATCACTACTAACTGTGTTGACGTGGGAACCAAGAGATTCCCAAAAGACCCGTGGTTGTAGGAAAGAAAACCGCTCTGTCTATGGCCGGCTTTAGCTATGGATTCTGCTAAGGTTCAGGACATTTTGCAGTGACCACTTTCCATCAATTTTCATTCCATTTGAGACTTTCTACAGAAAGTTTATCAAAGGTTTCCCTTCCCTGGTGGAACCTATTACTGTCCTTACAAGAAAAGCACTAATCCTACATTGAGGCCACAAGAAGCTATCCACATATTTAAAACCCAAAAGAAGGCCTTTAGCTCAGCTACCATCTTGAGGCATCGGGATCCTGCCTTGCCATTCTTGCTAGAGGTTGAAACTTCTGAAACTGGCGTAGGACCTGTCTTGTCATTACATATTTTTAACGGTAACTTGCTCCTAGTGTGTTCTTTTCTTGCAAATTCTCCTCCTCTGATTGCAACTATGGCATGGGCAACTGAGAATTACTAACACAAAATTACCCTTTGAAGAGTGCCTTTAGTGGCTGGAGGAGGCCCAACATCATTTTACCATTTTTACAGATCATATGAACTTCAAGTGCATTAAGCTGTCTTACTCAGGGGTCCCAATTTTTCTCCAGGTTGAATTTCACAATGACCAGGCCAGGGCCTTAAGAATGGTAAGACAGGGGCTCTTTCTTGAAATTTCAAAACCCTGTCCTTCTTCCCATTGTGATGAGCACCCCACCCTGCTTTCTGCTAAGATCATTGTCACTCTCTCTCCCAGCCTATCTCTCTGTATCAGGTGATTTCTTTTCTTGCAATGTCCCTATTAAATGGTGGCTTACTTTTCTTCAACTCACGTTCAAGGTGCTTTAGCAGTCACACAGGGGGTGATTTACTAAAACTGGTGCAGCTGTGCATAGGAACCATTCAGCTTCTAGGTTTAGGCCTCATTCACACTGAGGGTGGGTTTGAAATTGCATGAGTTTAACTGAACTTGCATGATTTAAAACCCGCTTGTTAGTACGAGTTCGGGGGCGATTTGACAGACATCTGTGCGGGTTCCTGCACAGATTATAATGAAATCACCCCCGAAGTCGCCTAAGGTAGTGCAGAAACTACTTTTGGGAATCAGTGTGACACAGACTTTGCGGACTTGTTTCGGACAGTGCCGCTATCATTGTCAAATCGCATGTCAAATTGGCCTAATGTGAATGGGGGTTTATTGTGAAAGCATAATTGAACAAGCTAAAGTTAGAAGCTGATTGGTTACTATGCACAGCTGCACCAGATTCTGTGTGCATCAGTTTAAGTAAATCTCCCCCACAATTTCAAATCTGCTGGCCATCTAGGCATTCACAATACTATTGCTCTTCCTCTCTCCTTCTGTCTGCTGGCCATCTCATGAAGGATGCTATCACCTACTTCAGAGCCTGCAAGATCTGTGCATGGTCAAAGTCCAACAGAACTAAGCCTTCTGGCCTGCTTTTAATGCTATCTGTCTGTAAACTCTTCTCTTGATAGATTTTATTATAGATTTACCTACCTTTTAGGCCAAGGCGGCTATTATCTGAGTTGACCACTTTAGTAAGATGGCCTATTTTGTGGCATACCCAAGCTGCCTTCTGCCAAACAACTGTCCACTGTTTTTTCAGGCTTCTTTGCTAAAACCAGTCAACCTGCATACCAGTGTTTCCTCTAATCGTCAAGTTATTATCAATGGTCAGGAGATGTTTCTAGGAAGATTCAGAACTTGCTTCAATACCTCATCCACTATTAGGGTTTTAGCCAAGAATAACACTGTCAGATTTCGTCTTCCTCTCATTATGCTGATCATCTAGTATGGAGTTTTCATTGCCTTTATTCATCCCTGCACCACTCATCCCTGCCTCTTCACTACTGATTGCTGTCTGCCCTAACTCTTGCCTTAAAAGGATATGCTACTAATTGCCACCTGCCCTGACCCTTGCTTGGATACTGCCTCTGCCTGATGCTATCTAGTCCTGACCACTGCAAGCTTGGGATCCAGCCAGTCACTAGTCCTGGTCACTCCCACATATGGTACCTTCCTTGGACTTTTTCAGAATTATGAAGCCATTTGACATGACACAAGAACTCTCTCCCTCTAATGCTGGGCATACACGTATAGATTTTCATTCGGAAATTTTCATTTTAAGAAAATTTGTTTGATTTTCTAATCGTTAGTGGGGTAAAATCAATGTCTGTTTTCAACTGCAGTGATGGGAAAATTCAAAGGGGAAGGAAGGAAAACTTTTTTTGATCTAACAAATTTTCCATCAGTGTATGTGGTTATCTCTCAGAAATTACCTTTGTTTGAAAATTGAATGTTAAAAGCAAAAGATAAATTTTGAACGACATTTGTCATGTCATCGAATGTTCAAAGAATTTTTGTACAAATGTTTGTAAGAACATTCTTGTCCAAAAATTTATATATGTTTGGCCAGCAAAAGGGTTGCTGAGGAATGTCCCGATTCTGTGAATATAGCACCGTGTCTGGGGATATTCATGTACTAGTAGGTATACTAGTCTTACGGGAAAATTGCACATATGTTTTTTTCCCAAAACAGACCCAAACCCGTAAACCCTACAGTGGGCAGGAATTTCTCTTAAGTGGGGGAAAATCCCCTATGATGTCTTTATTGGAAGATTTATCCATACTCCCTGTTTTGGTTACAATCATAAAATGTGGGATTTCCCATCATATGACAATTGTCATCAAGACAAACAAAGGTTGAACGTGGTGATCAGAGGCATGCCACACTTGCAGAGCAAGGGAGGTATGAATCAACATGCATACCTTTTTTAGTTATGTGTAAAACTCCCTTCCCATATGCAATTTCAAGAGTATTAAAGGGAACTTATCAGAAGCTGATTGCTGATTTGTTCTTAAACATGCAAGTCTTGGAATTGCTATACTTATCTTCTTTTACAACTTAGTTTAAAAGATTCACAGACTTTTTCTCCCAGCTGTACATTTGTCTGCAAATGTCATATACAGTATGTATGATGAAAATCTATCATCTGTCTATAGATTGCATTTTTCCGAAACCAGGCGTTATCTGGCACGTTAAGGGTGCACGTGTCCAATCAAAAGATAATTTGATGAAAGAATTATTTGTAGACTACAATACTTTAAACTTATCCTGTGCCTTTGGGTACTTTTACTCCATTATCTTACTGATTTAATATTTAACTGCCATCATATATTCCATGCTAGACAAGTAAAGGGTGCTGATATATCTAGGTCAAAGGATAGAGAGAGCAATATTAGCTGTATTTTGGAGAAGAATAAAATAATTTCATGTCTGCATTTTAATAAATTCATCTATGTGCCCCCTGCTTTCATGTATAATTAAAGTATTCAAAGAACAATTTGACTTTGGGCAGTGTGCTAAGTACTGATTGAAATTAAATTACAGGAAATCAAGCTAAGGTTAGAAAATGATGTTCAGTACATTTAGTGTATAATATAGCACTGGCTGCGACAAGGTAAGTACAGTAATCATCATTTAAAATTAGACAGTGGACCTTGGTCTGGTATGCATAGCTATATCTTGTCTTCAAGGCGGGTTGTGTGACCCACAAAACTAGTCTTATTTTCTGTTTTTAAAAAAACGAATTGGATAAAAAAGTGCACTTTTAATAAGGAACATTTCCCTGCTGATCATTTCAGAAGAAACAAAAGCCTGGCCAGGTTGGAGTTGTGTGACTGACTGTTAATCTTTTTTTTAAACAAAGTTGAATTTGTAGTATGCATGCAGTACATATTAGAGCCATCTCCAGCCAAAACATATTTCTTACGTTTTTTACAGGGGTGGAAAGCGCTAAAACCTCTGTCAAGTTTTTATTGCTGTGTGATGGACCCTTCCCCTGAACCTAATTAAAATTATATTTCTTCCTAAATCTCTCTATCCTTCATGCAGCTCCTATTTTCTTTCCTCACAAATTGGTCTAACAGATAGATTTTGCAAAGTCATCCTATATTTGGAACAACTCCCATCCAAGAATAGCTAAATCCTCCATACAGTCCTCAACATCTAAAGGATGCCTAAGCTTCCAAATTGTTATCATTACTTTATATACAATAGATTATAGTCTGACAATCTCAGTCACTCTACTGCATTATTAGCAGCTATTTTGAGTTATCCAAGATATGCTATACTGTTTTGCCCTACACTGTTTTAACTGATTAACTCCAATGGAAGCTTCTCTTCTAGCTTGGAGAACAGCTGGCCATATGCTCTCAGGATCACAAGCGTATATCTCACCTTGGACTCTGCTGTCTACAAATTTCATGCTAAACCATCCTCCATCTGCCCACTGTATGTAAACCAAGAGGGTGGACTTACAGGGCAGGCTGCCATTTTTAAACATCTTTTTTTGCTCTTGCTTGCTCCCTAGAGCAGGCACTGTCCAATGTGGATAACAAAAAAAGGTACCGTGTGATCACTGTGACCAACCAAAGCATCTCCAAATGTAAAAAATCACTGCAATTAGCAGCCAGCACTCTTTTTCTCTCACACAGTGATCGGTAGTGGGGAAAAAAAAAAGGATATTCCATTCTGATCCCCATTGAGCAACAGTACCTGTGCCAGCCAGGAACAGTGACAGCCAGAAGCAGTGCAATCCAGTACCAGTGGTAGCCAAAACCAGTTCTTTCCAGAACCAATGCCAGCCAGTACCAGTGCTTGTACATTACCAATGCCAGCACAGCCAGTACCAGTGCCATCCAGTACCGATGCCTGTACATCTAGTGCCAGTGCCATTCAATACAGCCAGCCAGCTCAGGAAATAGGCAGGCAGGAAATCAGATGCATAATTTAGGCCCCTTGAAATACTGAAGGCACTCCTTGGATCTTTGGCCCCTCTATGTAGCCAGGCAGTTAAACACCTTATATGTGTGGTTTTCAGAAAATCTGGCAAATGTGCTCAGACTCCCTTTTAATATAAGGGTCTAATACACCACTCTTGAATATAGTTGCTTCGCAATGTTTAGTTTGACTCATTACACAGTCTTTGAGGAGTTTGTCCATGTTCTCTATATCTTATTGATGAGGGGGTAGAGAGCAGGTATGAGTGTTGTGTGTGTCCGTGTGTGTGTGTATGTGCATGTTATAGCTCTTCATGTTGTTGGGTGCTACTTGTCCCTAATTCCTTTATATATGTCCTATGGCACAGGGCTCTGTGCCATCACTGTTAAATGTCCCATGACAGAGTATTTTGTTGCTCTAAGCAATGGCTGATCCAAGGGGGTGCTTAGGTGTGCCAAAGCACCCCTAAAATGTTTTCTAGCACCCTGAGTCAACAGCCATACCATAGATAAGGTATGCATTAAAGTTTTCCTGCAATCCTGGATAAAATGCATTTGCAGCTTTGGCAGAGGGGAGTTAGGAACTTAGCTGTGCGTTTGGTCGGTCACAGCATTCAACGGTCTATAGCTTTTGCTGTAAATGATTCAGTCATGTGCTCCTGTTTAGTGCTAGTTAATTCAATCCTAGCTAGACCCTTCCTGTTTCTACCATTTTCCCTCAGTTAGTATTAGTATTTCACACAGACAGGGCTTAAGAAAGTCATTGTCCCCTTACACTTCAAAAGTCTGGAAAACAATTCTCTGTACTGCAATTATCAGAATTAAGATTGTGTTGGATTCAACCTCTGTGTCATATTGAAAAAGTTAGGCTGCTTGTGGATGGTGTCAAGTCAGCAGGTGACCATACTGTCCAGATAGACTATAAGTAGATATGTCAGTACATAAACCGGGAATAGAACAACGTGTATGGTGTGCTGCGATGCTATTCCACTTTATTGGCATCCTATTGCACCTTACCAATACACTTGCATTGCATTGTACCACAAAGCTTAGTATCGCACTATTGTGCATCGTGGTAAATCACGTTACAAAAATAGTGCATGCGCATTTTTGGTGCTTTTTGGTGCATTAACGCAATGCAACAGTGTAAATCCAGCCAAAAGCAATATTTATATGCCTGTGGTTGGGGGTTATTGTCCTAAAGGGGAACTTTAAACTCTTCGCTCACTAATGCACAACTAAGCAGGCGGAGGCCACGGTCATGAGAAATCTGCAAAAATACCCCCGGGACATTCAGGGCTAGTACATTCCACAATGGATAGCCTCTGATCTGTCCCGGTTCGCACTTACCTACAAGAAGAAATACTAACCTTGAAAATTTCTTCTCCAGCGCTGCCATCTCGGATGTGGGCAGCTGAAGCCAGCGCGATCCTCTTCTGCGTCCTCTTCCGTGTCCTCTTCTCCCAGAATGCGCCTGCACCGGCCCCGCTCGACACTTCGCATTCCTCCACAGCTTCTGGGCATGCCCAGAAGCTGTTTAGCAGGGAATAAGGCGTCGCACCGAAAGTGACGAGCAGGGCCGGTGCCGGCGCATTGATCCCTGGGAGCGATGACGTTCAGCTCCCAGGAATCATTGCAAACCGGAAGTGACAACGCGGGCCGCGGCCGCAGAGGGAGGAAGTGGAAGAAAGGTGAGTATTTCTTCTACAATAACAAGGTAAGTAAAAAAAATAAATAAATCGTAACTATCCATTTCCTTTTCAGGTGCCGAAAAAGCAAGCGGTTGGCCACAAAATCGATTTTTTTGTGGCCAAAACTCCGCTTTAAGGCAGCATCTCCATCTTAGAAGCAAGCACATGTCGTGGCACAATTTACTCTTCATGTCTCTTTCACTTTCCAGTGACATTACACTGGATCATCTGTACACTTGGGTTGATTTCTTAAAACTGGAGAGTGCAAAATCTGGTGCAGCTGGGCATGTTAGCCAATCACCTTCCAACTTCTGCTTGGTCAAATAAGCTGTGACATAAAAATGGAAGCTGATTGGTTTCTTTTTTTATATAATAATTTTTTATTGAAGTTTTACCAATTATTACAAAAACAGAAGACATAAACCAGATACAAGAAGAAATCCAGAATTGCCATAAGTACAATTACTTCAAGATGTACACATCAGCCATATGGCAAATATTACATAAATGTGAAAGGTGGCGGTGGCATTCCAAGTAAGATAGACTTCAGAACCAACAGGCACATGTGGTTAAGATGGAGACAATGATGCAGGAGCAAAGATAACAGCAAGAAAAGTATAGTAACCATCAACATGCAGGACAGGGCCATCTTTAACACAGGGCAAAAGGGGCAGCTGCCCTGGGCCCAATCATTGTTGTGGGCCCAAAGCACCTGCCCCTTGAGCCCGCGCTGCCTACAAATAGTTGAAAAGTGGATTTGAGAGGGCCAAAGAAAATTTTTGCCCAGGGTCCAATCAGTATTAAAGACGGCCCTGATGCAGAGTATGACTACCAAAATCAGGTACAAGGACCTACATAGTAGATCCAACCCTGTTGAGGGTAATGGAAGCTGCCGCGTATGTAGCTGATTGGTTTCTGTACAAAGCTGCATCAGATTTTGCATGCTTTAGTTTTTTTAAAATCAAATCCACTGTCTTCCTTACAAGGTGCAGCACTTGTGAGGGAATACCACAGAGCCTGTAGCTATGATGTCACCCCATTCCCAATGACATGCTATTTAGGGGCCTCTTCACACTTTCTCCCTGTAAAATGTAGCTAGATACATAGGGGCTCCGTGCCACATGTTCAGTCCCAGACATACAGGGGCACCAGCCGCTAGGGAGGGTGTCACAGCAGACACCCCCTCGCTACCAGAGCACACTGTCATCCATGCCAGTTACACTGAACACACGTGGCTGGAAGCTTACTCACCCACACACTCGCAGTTACTAAAGGCACTTAGAACTTCTCTTGTAGCATTCTCCACTTGTAAACCTTGGCAGCACACTTCCACAGATGTAAGGCCTGTTCTTTTGATACACCTGCCATACATGCACCCCTTTGAGAGACTTCAGATCAGGCACATAGTAACTTGGGAACTTTTACTAAAGTTTCTGGCAAGAGTCACAGTTCATTGCAGACACAGTTGAGTTAATTCTAGCTAACTCAGGCGGATTCAGGCTGCCCAGGGCATACCTCCTACGCATGGAAAAGCCCTTTAATCAGAGTGAATGTTCTGGCTATAGTACCCCGACCGGGTACCCCAAAGGGGAAGCCACATGTTTGTGGTAGAATTACATCCTGCAGCAACACTTTCCTGTCAGCTCCCATGGCAAAGGTCCAAGACCCAGAAAAGCTACCTTCCTTTGTATTTATAGCCCACCACAAGAGGGCAGAGCCATTAACACCCAGGAGTAGGCAGACGTAACCCCTTCCTAACTCCTGGGCAGCTTGCTCACTTACTAATACAATACTGACATAACAGATGTACCAATACATAATTTATATCCCTCTTAAAAAAAAGGGTAAAAATAAAGTGAACTTTATTTTGTACTTTATAAAAACTGATACAAAATAATCACAAAAAATAGATGCTTACAGGTGTGTCTGTAAGCATCTATGTTTTGTGATTATTTTTGTATCAGTTTTTATTTTTTGTTTTATAGCAGTAATAGATAAACTATAATGTCAAAAGTATTGGGACACCTGCCTTTACATGCACATGAACTTTAATGCGATCCCAGTCTTAGTTCATAGGGTTCAATATTGAATTGGTCCACCCTTTGCAGCTATAACAGCTTCAAATCTTCTGGGAAGGCTGTCCACAAGGTTTAGGAGTGTGTCTATGGGAATGTTTGACCATTCTTCCAGAAGCGCATTTGTGAGGTCAGACACTGATGTTGGATGAGAAGGCCTAACTCGCAGTCTGCACTCTAATTCATCCCAAAGGTGTTCTATCGGGTTGAGGTAAAGGCATGCATCCCAATACATTTGACAATATAGTGTGTAACAATGCTCATTGTAACTGAAATGTGCAGGTTTACTAATGCATTATCATAGTTAATCTTTATTGCAAGAAGTTCCTTTTTTCTGCCACAAGATGGAGCTTTATGAACTTGGATTGATCATCAGTTAAGAGGATTAGGTGCAACTAGCCCTAGCACATAACTGTAAATATCCCAGCATGTGCAGTGTTTCTGACTCCTACCACCATAGCGACTTCAAATCACTGAAGTGGTCATGGTGGTTAGAGTGTTCCTTTAATATCTCTCAGAAAAAGGAAACCTCTGTATACTGATTCCATTTCATTTGATCATCCTCTAGTTGTGTTAAATTAGTACGGAGGGGGTGCGGCGGCGCGGGAAGGGCACGGCGACGCAGGAAGGGCTCGGCGGCGCAGAGTGCCACCTCCCTGAAATGAGCTTGCCACCTCCATTAAATGAGTTTTTGCAGGTTTGGATGCCTGGAGATAAATCTCATAATATACTCCTGAAAATTAACCCTTTGATGGACACTTTGCCACTCAGTGCCCTTGGGAACTCAGTGTTCTACAACCATTTCTTTATTAAAGAAAACATTTTCTTTATTTCTTAAACTTCTTCAAGAGCTCCAACGTGGCTAGCCGAAGATTTACTTTGAAGACTGCATTAGAGCATTTGTTACCCTGTTTAGTCATGGCGTTGTAGCCTAGGCCCTAGCCTCCTCACTGTAAGTGACTCTAGCCACTTGCCGACTGCCGCACGACTATATACTGTGGCAGTCAGCCCCCTACAGGCAAAGTGACGTACCGGTACACTGCCGCCTCCACTCGTTCCCTGCCATCCCTGCGCATGTGGCCGGCGGCTCCGATGTCCGCCGGCCACTCGCAATCTCCCTCAGGAGAGGGAGAAAGACAGACGGCTGATGTAAACACAGCCGTCTGTCATTCTCCCTTAGATCATCACAGAGGCTATGCGATTCTTCTATGTAGGATCGTATGTCTCTGTGATGATCTAACAAGCCACGCCCCCTGACAGTTAGAATCACGCCCCTAGGGACACACTTAACCCCTTGATCACCAATAAAGTTAACCCCTTCCCTGCCAGTGTCATTTTGACAGTAACAGTGCATATTTATAGCACTGATTACTGTAGTAATGTCACCGGTACTCCCAAAAGTGTCAAAAATGTCAGTCAGGGGTCCGATCTGTCCACCGCAATGGCGCAGACCACCGTCGTTACAAGTTAAAAAAAAACAATAAAAATGACATAAATCTTTCCCGTAGATAGTAAACGCAATAACTTTTGTGCAAACCAATCAAAATACGCTTATTGCGATTTATTTTACCAAAAATATGTAGCAGAAAACAAATTGGCCTAAAATGTTAAAAAAATTTTGATTTTTACTTTTTTTTTTGAGAATTTCATATAAAAAATGTGAAAAATATTGTTATATTTCAAAATTGTCTCTATTTTTTTGTTTATAGCGCAAAAAATAAAAAAATCGCACAGGTGATCAAATACCACCAAAAGAAAGCTCTGTTTGTGGGGGAAAAAAAGGACGTCAATTTAATTTTGGTACAGCGTCGCACGACCGCGCAATCGTCACATGTGCCGAATCGCAAAATAGGGCCTGGTCTTTGAGCAGCCAAATCCTCCGGGGCTTAAGTGGCTAGGCGACTTAGTCATTGTTCGATTGATACCAAATTCACCGTCGCCTTATGTTATTAATTTCCAGTGGGGAAAGCTACAGTTTATGCAGCTTTATCAAAACCTAAGGAGGCACTCCTACTGCATTGATTGATATTTGAAACTGTATATGCTAAAACGTGTACTGCATTGTGATTTCCTGTTATTTTTGACTACTCATATTCCTAAAATAACTTGTTATCATACTCCAAGGTCTCAAGTCTCATTTTAGGGTGACCCTGAGGCATTTACTAAACCTTGTCAATTTGTTTCTTTTGACGGGTATACCCAAGGTGTCAGAGGTACAGAGGTCTTTGTAGAGGTCAAGGTAAGAACAGAGGACCCAATTCAACCAGAGGCTCCTGCGGGTTTAGCGCTACAAGTGTATATAAAAGTTATCATTGTTGGCTTGTTTTTGAAGGTCTTTGCTCCTGCACTAATTTGAAATAAGCATGTGCATATCAGGTTTAGGGTACCCCACACATAGGAAACTTACTGGCAAATTAGACCCAAGTATTCTAAAGCAGTAAATGTGACTTTTACTAAACATTATCTGGTCAAGAATCAATTACTGCTATTTGAAATACATGGACCTGGAAAGATTCGCCTGAAGAGAAAGTCTGCTGAATTTCAGATTCTATACTTTTTTAAATATGCACCTTTTGTCTTGACCAATTATCGGTGCTTCCTTAGCTCTTATAAATGATATTAAAATCAATTATTTTGCATCTGCTCTGCATGTTAATATAATAAAATAAGTATACATAATAACATGTTATATTAAGAATACATTTTTAGCCATACACCCTACCATTTAGTGCACGTTGATGTACTATACTATTGGTGTTTATCTCCTTCCCCTCAACTTTTTAAAGGAAACGCTAACTATGGCAGGTACAAATTTACTATAGAACAAGTGAGCCAGTCTTCCTTCTTTTATACTGACATTGGCTGTGTGCTGAATAGTATCCTGTTCAATATAAGGCTTGCACTTTCCCAGCCATTAGCCAGCTGCCTCAGCATTTCATTATCAACAGGGTGTTTTATACATCAAAGACATCTCCAAACAGTGTGATCAAGTGGAAGAGACTGCGCCTGGTCAGTGTTACTCATAGTAACTCTTTTCCTGCAGTTGTGCACATGGCATTTTACCATCTGGCTTACTTTCAGAAGAGATACAATGGAAACACAAACATGTTCCTCTTACTGTGTTTACTGTGAAAACAACCTTGGTAACATTGGAAGGTCAGAGTGCAATTGCATATTACTATCTTGTGTGTTTCATAGGGCCTGGATCGTCAACTCCTCTCTCTTTTTGCCAATTGTAATCCAAATAAAGACAGGACGTTGACTTTATGGACAAAAAAAAAAAAAAAAATGGTAGAACTTGTTTATTTAACCACTTGCCTACCGGGCACTTTCACCCCCTTCCTATCCAGGCCGATTTTCAGCTTTCAGCGCTCTCACGCTTTGAATGACAATTGCGCGGTCATGCTACACTGTACCCATATGACATTTTTATCATTTTCACACAAATAGAGCTTTCTTTTGGTGGTATTTAATCATCTCTGGGTTTTTTATTTTTTACAAAAAAAAAAAGAAAAAAGACAGAAAATTTTGAAAAAAAAAAGTTTTTCTTATTTTCTGCGAGTACATTTTGAAAATAAATAAATTTTTCTCCTTCACTGATGTGCGCTGATGAGGCGGCAATGATGGGCACTGATAGGCTGAACTGATGGGCACTGGTGAGGTGGCACTTATGGGCACTGATGAGGTGGCGCTGACGAGGTGGCACTGATGAAGAGGTACTAATATGCCGCACTGATGAGCACTGGTAGGTGGCACTGATCAGCACTGATAGGCGGCACTGATGAGCACTGATAGGTGGCACTGCTGGGCACTGAGAGGTGGCACTGCTGGGCACAGAGGTGGCACTGCTGGGCACTGAGAGGCGGCACTGACGGGCGGCACTGATGGGCACTGATAGGCGGCACTGATGGGCACTGGTGGGTGGCACTGATGGACGCTGACGGGTGGCACTGATGGGCGGCACTGATGAGCACTGATGGGCAGCACCATCAGTGCCCACACTCAGTGCCCATAGTGCTGCCAGTCAGTGCTCATCAGTGCCTAGATGAGCAGGCACTGATGGGCACTGACTGGCAGCACTATGGGCACTGATTGTGGGCACTGATGGGGGGCACTGATGGAGGGCACTGTGGGCACTGATGGTGGGCACATTGTTTTTTTTTTTTACCTCTGTAGTAATCAGGGCACTGGTGATCAGTGCCCTGATTACATTCCACTGTGTCCCCGACGGCTGATCGGCTCTCCTCCTTCCTCACACTGCAGTCTCCGTGTGAGGAAGGAGCGCTGGCGATGAGAGATGATCTCATATGTTTACATATGAGATTATCTCTAATTGCATGGGCCGATCATGTGGTAAATGGCCGCTGTTATTGGCCATTTACCATGATCTGTGATTGGCTGTGTCCAAGGGACAGGGTCAACACAGATTTTCCCCGATGCGCGCTCGCGGGAGCGCGCGGGGAGACTGTCTCTGGGAGGCCGTATAAAGACGGCCTCCCGGAAATTCGAGTCCGCGCTGTAGCCGTACTTCGGCCATAGCGCAGATGGCAAGAAGTTAAAATGTGTTTGATTCGTTTATTATACAATTTCAAACATTATAAAACCACTGGAGGGCACCTCACAATAACAGGTGAGTGAGGATGCCTTCAGTTAAGACCTTTCTAGGTCATTATTATTATTTATTTCAGGTACTTTTATAGTGCAATCAATTTACGCACCACTTTACATCTGTATTACACTTTCACATCAATACCTGCCCTAACTCACATTCATACATCCATATACTGGAGCCAATTTAGACAGGAGCCAATTAACCTATCATCATGTCTTTGGAGTGTGGGAGGAAACCCGGAGTACACCCAAGCAGGCACAGGGAGAACATGCAAACTCCAGGCAGGTAGTGCCGGGGCTGGGATTCAAATTGACGACCCTAGTGCTGCTAGGCGGAAGAGCTAACGACTTAGCCACTGTGCTCCCCATACGTTGTATGCCAACTCCAGAGTCCACTTACCAAATTCCTAGCCCGCCTGGGCTCCATCATGCAGCTGAGCCCTGCCTACACTCAGGTCCCCGTGGGGGGGGGGGGGGGAGTTAGTACACGCACGTTGGATAATGCCCACCATGGTGGATATGCAATGTCTTATCTTTCTCTTCCTTTTTTCTGGCTGCAAAACTGGAACTCCCCACATAGTCAGAGCTTGCTCCCACTTGCAGCCCTGAGTACCAACATTTTCTTTGAGTAGTGGCCCAATGCACCAAATAGGCTTTTACATCATCATAGAACAAACCTGCAAAGAAACAAACAGCATGCTGCCCAATTCTTTCTGCCCCTACTACTAAACCTGTTGCCCTGTCCACTTTCTTTCTCTTTACCTGCTGCTCCAATCAGGCCCAGATTTTTCTTGCCCCTCACTGCCTCTCACTTGCTCTCTTTCCCAGGGGTTGAACATCCTACTGTTTTCCCCATATGTGCAACCATCTGGTTCCCAGCACCATCTTAGGTACTCAACATGCCCACTAAATCCCGGTACACACTATTAGTTCTTCTGGGTTGAACGGAAAAAAAACTGTCAGCTCCGACATTAGTACAGCGATTTCCCCCACTGAGCTGTTGTGTTCTGACAAGGGGAGCCCCCCCCCCCCCCCCCGCCAGAACACTCTGATTAGCAGTCTAAGCCATTGGCTAAGAGTGCTGATCGGGAGTCGGTCAGCTGATGGTTTTCCAGCATGCTGTTGTCAGACCGGCTGGCATACACATGGGCCGAAGGTTGGACGATTTTTATTGAATTAGGTGATGTCGGCCAACATTCGACCCTTTTGTACGGGGGCTGAAGACTGTGGCCACCAGAATGTAAACAAACAGCTGCTGCTGCAATGGAAACAGCACTGCTTTTAGAGCCCCAATCTTAAAAAGGATATAAAAAAGTGCTGCAGCATTGGTGTGATGCTACAGCTGTCCCATATTGACTCTAACAGAGAACTAAGTGAGAACCAAGAACTCCGCTCTCTGTCTTCTTGGAGCGGAGATCAGTGACTGTCAGTCACCTCTCTCCTCTTTGGCCTTCAGCACTCACTGGAGAACCAGCATGGAGAGGTTGTGGGCACACTGAGCCCTCAGCTTTGCACTTAAAGCCAAAACAGCTGTCAGTCAGGCAGGTGGGTGGATCACGCCAATATGGTTGAGATCCTTCCTTCCAGAGCCAGGAGCAGCTCTGTCATGTCAGCTGACAGCGAGCTTTAGCCCACTGTTGATAAGTTCTGGATCACAGGAGAGAACCACAAGAGATGTAAAAACAATTGGCCATGCTCCTTTTTTAGGTTCAACTCTGGGATACTTTAAAATTATCCTTGTAGTGGCACTGCACCATACTGGAAGGGTTAACTGTGCTTTTTGTCTAGGGGAGAGAAGAAGCAATTTTACTTGCCTGATCCTCCACTCCCCCAGCAGATGACACTCATCCTCGTTCCAGCAGTAGACTGTCCCTTGGCATCATTACATCCATGGGGAGGCTATGGACCCTGTATTGGTCTTGATGATGTCAGGACCTTAGGCCACTTGAGTGTGGGGAAAAAGACAGCGTGGGAACCAGTCTAGCAACACAGAAGATTGGGTAAGTAAATCTTCTTTTATGTGTCCCCTAGACCTAAACGAGCAATTAATCCTTGCAGTGCAAATGCAGCCCCACTGCAAGGGAAAATTTTAAAGTTTCCACTATTCCTTACCAGCAAGGACACAGAAGAAAATATTCCTGGTATTTTTAAGATTCTGAGTGACGGCAATCTAAGTTTATTAGGACAAATAATCTTTGTTTATGACTACGTCTTCTGTACAAGGCTATCTAATAATTGCTAAAGACATCTATTTGCCTTCCTTTATTCCCACTTTTTGTGGTATCTGTATGTATATATATACAGTATATATATATATATATATATATATATATATATATATATATATATATATATATATATATATATACAGAATCTCACAGAAGTGAGTACACCCCTCACATTTTTTTTTATATCTTTTCATGTGACAACACTGAAGAAATTACACTTTACTACAATGTAAAGTAGTGAGTGTACAGTGTAAATTTGCTGTCCCCTGAAAATAGCTGAACACACAGCCATTAATGTCTAAATCTCTGGCAACAAAAGTGAGTACACCCAAATTGGACCCAAAGTGTCAATATTTTGTGTGGCCACCATTATTTTCCAGCACTGCCTTAACCCTCTTGGGCATGGAGATCACCAGAGCTTCACAGGTGGCCACTGGAGTCCTCTCCTCCACTTCCACTCCTCCATAAAGACATCATGGAGCTGGTGGATGTTAGAGACCTTGCGCTCCTCCACCTTCCGTTTGAGGATGCCCCACAGAGGCTCAATAGGATTTAGGTCCCATGCTTGGCAAGTCCATCACCTTTACCCTCAGCTACTTTAACAAGGCAGTGATTGTCTTGGAGGTGTGTTTGGGGTCGTTATCATGTTGAAATACTGCCCTGCGGCCCAGTCTCTGAAGGGAGGGGGGATCGTGCTCTGCTTCAGTATGTTACAGTACATGTTGACATTCATGGTTCCCTCAATGAGCTGTAGCTCCCCCGTGTCTGCAGCACTCATGCAGCCCCAGACCATGACACTCCCACCACCATGCTTGACTGTAGGCAAGATACACTTATCTTTGTACTCCTCACCTGGTTGCCACCACACACGCTTGACACCATCTGAACCAAATAAGTTTATCTTGGTTTCATCAGACCACAGGACATGGTTCCAGCAATCCATGTCCTTAGTCTGCTTATCTTCAGCAAACTGTTTGCGTCCATTCTTTTGCATCATCTTTAGAAGAGGCTTCCTTCTGGGACGACAGCCATGCAGACCAATTTGATGCAGTGTGCGGCATATGATCAAAGCAATGACAGGCTGACCCCCCATCCCTTCAACCTCTGCAGCAATGCTGGCAGCACTCATACATCTATTTCCCAAAGACAACCTCTGGATATGACGCTGAGCACGTGTACTCTTTGGTCGACCATGGTGAGGCCTGTTCTGAGTGGAACCTGTCCTGTTAAACTGCTATATGGTCTTGGCCACCGTGCTGCAGCTCAGTTTCAGGGTCTTGGTAATCTTCTTATAGCCTAGGCCATCTCTTTATGTAGTGCAACATTTCTTTTTTTCAGATCCTCAGAGAGTTCTTTGCCATTAAGATGCCACGTTGAACTTACAACTTCCAATTTAACACACCTGCTCCCCGGTCACACCTGAGACCTTGTAACACTAACGAGTCACATGACACCGGGGAGGGAAAATGGCTAATTGGGCCTAATTTGGACATTTTCACTTAGGGGTGTACTCACTTTTGTTGGCAGCGGTTTAGACATTAATGGCTGTGTGTTGAGTTATTTTGAGGGGACAGCAAATTTACACTGTTATACAAGATGTACACTCACTACTTTACATTGTAGCAAAGTGTCATTTCTTCAGTGTTGTCACATGAAAAGATATAATAAAATATTTACTAAAATGTTAGGGGTGTACTCACTCTTGTGAGATACTGTGTATATATATATATATATATATATATATATATATATATATATATATATATATATATATATATATGTGTGTGTGTGTGTGTGTGAGTGTTGGCTGGGGTTACTTGTTAAGAGATCTGCCAAGTATTTGATCTTGCTATGAGTAAGGCTATGGCCGAAACGTGTTAGAATTTTACCATGTTGTACACTGCTGTCATGCTGGATTAAAACATATCATAAGGAAACATTTGTGTGCCGGCTTTTCTTATTACTTGGAATCTGCCAAGTATTTACAGTGTATATGATTAGTAGTGACCCTTTGGAGGAAAATCAATCGAGCAATAGTGATGTTTCTGTCTTTACATCTTCATCTTTCACCCCAAGACTTCAGTTCGATAACTTCAGTGGTAATTGCCAAGCTCCCTGGCTAGGTTTGCAGGGGACAAAATGTGAGATTTCTCAAAATGATGGACATTGGATAATCTCTTGTCACCTCCGACTGAGCAGTTTTATGGTTAAATATTTGTTGTTTACCTGTGATTTATTAACATCTTTCACTTTGGTATTGTCTAAACCCCAATAAAGTGGCATGGCCACGTTAGTCCACAATTGGTCTTTATGTTATAATAATGATCTCTTTAATACCAGTGCTTTTATGTGAGTGGTGCATGCATGAGCGGGGACTTTTTTTCTGCAAAGGCTGTGTGACAACCAACAGGGCAACACAATGGGGACGTTTGGATGGGGACTGAAGGTAAGTATTTGCATAGGTGACTGACTCTCAGGGGGTTTAGAAGAACATTTAAAAGGCAACTCCACTAAAAGTAAACATTTCCTACCAATGTAAAAAATTGACTTACTGCTAAAGATACTCAGTACTGCATAATCAAAATGATAACATTGCAAATTATTGCTATTGCAGCTGGCCATATACGAGCAGCCAAACAACATGACTGATAATTAATTTGGCACCATTCATATTTGGCAATATTGAAATAGCAGGGTCACTTGTCTTTATTGAAGCCTGTTAGTGAAGTTGGAAATTAACCACACAATCAGTCCACCATAGAGTATCTCCTCCTTTTCAGCCCACATGTTGAGAAATAAAGGCTCCTGGTTGATATAGTAGCTAACACAGAGTCAATCTATCATGGGTTTTGGAACAAATGATAGTTAGCGCTACATTGAGCTAAACGAGAAATATGTTTGTAGAGACCCTCAAGCTGAATAACAAGTGTCATTTAATATAAAAATAGAAAGTTCTAGAATCTATGATTAGTTGTAAGTAGTAGTATAACATCTCAGTCTCAGTAGCACATTCAGAGAATCCTAAATACAGAAAATCCACCAAGTCCACCAACATGACAATAAATCTTAAAAGAGAAGTATGGAAATCAGGGCTTTTGTAGAATTACTTACCTGGGTGGATGCAGCGTCAGTCTGATGCTGCATCTGTCCTTCGATGGCTCTAACACTGAGAACCGAGCGATCAAACACCGCTAATCACTTGGTTCTCAGAGCTCTCTGCTCGCCCCCCCTGCGCTCACTTAAGCACAGTGTGGAGGGGGTAGGAGCGGGAGCGGGCGGCTCAGGCTCTCAGCAGCCCATTGAGAGGCTGAGCCGGATGTCGGTCCAGGCATGTGGGTGGATACCGACCACATGGTTGCGATCTTGCCCCAGCCTGAATTGGTTATGTGATGTCAGCCGACAGCGGGCTTTAGCCTGCTGTCAGCTGAAAATGGGTCACAGGAGTGCAGAATGAACTGCACTCCTGAGATCCACAGAAGAAGTACATCCAAACGAGCTTTGGCTGTACTTCTCCTTTAAATAATGTGTTGGATGCTCGCATCATCTC